>NC_052070.1:4611229-4773729 GCF_015852505.1 Tachyglossus aculeatus
GAGCGCTTGGGAAGTACAAGTTGGCAACATATAGAGACGGTCCCTACCCAACAGTGGGCTCAAGTATTCAGAACAGTGCTCTGCAAACGGTAGGCTGTAAGCTCCTCGAGGGGAGAAATTGTGTTTACTAATACTATTGTACTCTTCCAAACACTCAGTACCATGCTTTGCCAAAAGTAGACTGTAAACTTCACTGTGGGCACAAATCATATGTCTACTAACTTTGTTGTGTTCTCCCCCACCAGGTCCTCAACAAATACAATTGATTATTTTTTTTTTCTTTTCTGGAACCACAGAGAATTAAAACTAACCTTCCAGCTTTTAAAACGGTGATTTTGTTCCCCACAAAAAGCTTTTGTTAGAGACTCATGATGTACTTGAAATACAAATGATCTCAATTCTTCTCTATTCATAGGAAAGGTGTTAGAGATTTTAAAAATATCGACCCTCCCTGTATATTCTCCCCTTTCACTCCTCTATGGCCTCAGTGAAACAGATGAGCTTTTGAGAAGCAACGTGCTTTAGTGGATAGAGCACAGGCCTGGTAACCAAAAGGACCAGAGTTCTAATCCTGGCCCCACCACTTGTCTGCTGTGTGACCTTGGGAGAATCACTTCACTTCTCTGTGCCTCAGTTACCCACGTCTGTTAAATGGGGATTACAACTATGAGACCCATGTGGAACAGAGCCTGCGGTGTGGGATAGTGGACAGTGGATAGACCTGGGAAGTCAGAGGGTAGTTGTTAAGTGTTTACCGTGTGCATTGGGGAAGATATGAATTATAAGTTTGGCTACAGTTCCTGACCCTCATTGGACTCATGCTCTTAAACCTTATTTTAAGATTTTGAGGTATTTTACCTTATTTTACCTTATTTTGAGGTAACTGAGGCCCAAAGAAGTTAAATGACTTGCCCAAGGTCACACAACAGACATGTGGCAGAGCCAGGATTAGAACCCAAGTCCTTCTGATTCCAAGGCCCATGCTCTATCCACTTAACAATAGTAATAATGATGGCATTTATTAAGCGCTTGCTACATGCAAAGCACTGTTCTAAGTGCTGGAGAGGTTACAAGGTGATCAGATTGTCCCACTGGCGATCACAGTCTTCATCCCCATTTTACAGATGAGGTAACTGAGGCCCAGAGAAGTGAAGTGACTTCCCCAAAGTCACACAGCTGATAATTGGCACAGCCGGGATTTGAACCATGATCCCTGAATTCAAAGCCCGGACTCTTTCCACTGAGCCACACTGAACTCTGATACTCTAATTAGTAGAGTATAAGGATATGTACGGAAGTACATTAGGCTAGAGTTTGCATTGAAGGGCTTAAGAGGTACAATCTCAGCACATGTCTACTGATATATAATTTTTATTTGTATATTTCTTCAATTGCTTAATTCAACTATTTTTCTCCTTTACATCTGGACAGCTTCCTTACCTACCTGCTTTCATCCTTCTAATCATTAGAAATGATGATAGCAGGTGAGGGCTTACTATATGCCGAGCACTATAATAGATGCACACATTAAGCGCTCAATAAATACGATTGAATGAATGAATGCTGAGGCTATGACTCTCACATTGGCTTTTTCAACCACACACAAGCTCACAAGTGAAGTTCACCATCAATGATGATTTCTTTCAACACAAAGGCCTACTACATTTCTCTATCAAATACACACATAACTAATTTTCTTCATTTTTCCCACTTTTTAAAATGTCATTTATTAAGCACCTACTATGTGCAAAGCACTGTCCTAAGTGCTGGGGAGGTTACAAGGTGGTGAGGTTGTCCCACGGGGGGCTCACAGTCTTAATCCCCATTTTACAGATGAGGTAACTGAGGCACAGAGAAGTTGGTGACTTGTCCAAAGTCACACAACTGACAACTGGCAGAGCTGAGATATGAACTCCTGACCTCTGATTCCAAAGCCCATGCTCTTTGCACTGAGCCACGCTGCTTCCCCACTTCTGCACGTTGACTGATTCAGCTGTACTTTCAAGTTTTATTCATTCATTCAACCATATTTATTGAGCGCTTACTGTGTGCAGAGCACTGTACTAAGTGTGACCTTGGGCAAGCCACTTAACTTCTCTGTGCCTCAGTTACCTCATCTGTAAAATAGGGATGAAGACTGTGAGCCCCACGTGGGACAACTTGATGACCTTATATCCCCCAAGCGCTTAGAACAGTGCTTTGCACATAGTAAGCGCTTAACAAATACCATTATTATTATTATGATTATTACAATACAACAATAAACAGATTCCCTGCCCACAACGAGCTTACATGTTTGATTACTCTGTGAATCTCTTTATCAATCAATCAATCATATTTATTGAGCACTTACTGTGTGCAGAGCACTGTACTAAGCGCTTGGGAAGTACAAGTCGGCAACACATAGAGACAGTCCCTACCCAACAGCGGGCTCACAGTCTAGAAGGACTTTATGCTTTTCTCTACCAGCAGAACCTAAACATAAAGTCTCCGTGATGTTCCTGTCACTGTGGACGGCACTACCATCCTTCCCGTCTCACAAGCCAACAACCTTGGTGTCATCCTTGACTCCGCTCTCTCGTTCACCCCACACATCCAATCCGTCACCAAAACCTGCCTGTCTCACCTCCACAACATCGCCAAGATCCACCCCTTCCTCTCCATCCAAACCACTACCTGGTTGGTGAAATCTCTCATCATATCCTGACTGTATTACTGCGTCAGCCTCCTTTCTGATCTCCCAACATCCTATCTCTCTCCAATTGAGCCTATACTTCACTCTGCTGCCTGGGTTAGCTTTTCTGCCAAAATGTTCTGGACATGTCATCCCCCTTCTAAAAAATCTCCAGTTGTTGCCTATCAACCTCCGTATCAAGCAAAAACTCCTCACTATTAGCTTCAATTCCCCTCGCCCCCTCCTACTTAACCTCCCTTCTGTCCTTCTCCATCCCAGCCCACACACTCCGCTCCTCTGTGGCCGCTCACCTCCTCACTGGGCCTCATTCTCACCTGTCCCGCCGTCGAACCCTGGCCCACATCCTACCTCTGACCTGGAATGCCCTCCCTCCTCAAATTCATTCAATCATATTTATTGAGCGCTTACTGTGTGCAGAGCACTGTACTAAGCACTTGGGAAGTACAAGTTGGCACCGTATAGAGACGGTCCCTACCCAACAGCAGGCTCACAGTTTAGTCTCAAATCCACCAAAGTAGCACACTTTCCCCCTTCAAAGCCCAACTGAAACGTCACTTTCTCCAAGAGGCCTTCTTCAACTAAGCCCACCTTTTCCTCTGCTCCCCTTCCCCTCTCCATCACCCCCACTCCCTCCCTCTACTCTACCCCCTCTTCTGCCACATACCGCTTGTGTATATATAATGTACATATTCCACTTATTTCATTAATGATATGTATATATCTATAATTCTATTCATTTATGGTGAGGCTATCATTGCCTGTTTATTGTTCTGATGTCTGTCTCCCCACTTCCATACCACGAACCCATTGTGGGCAGGGACTATCTCCATTTGTTGCTGAATTGTACTTTCCAAGAACGTAGTACAGTGCTCTGCGCACAGTGAGTGCTCAATAAATAGAACTGAATTTCAGTCATTCGTTCATTCAATCGTATTTATTGAGCGCTTACTGTGTGCAGAGTGCTGTATGAAGCACTCGGGAAGGACAATGAAAGAATAGGAAGCTCTCCCTTGCTTATTTTGTATTACTCAAGTGCCTCATACAATCCAGTGCCTCCGGTGCGTGCTCATTAAGTACTACTTTTAGTTAAGCCCCCTAACACCTTCCCAAACTGAACCCCCTTTTTCCTCTCCTCCTCCCCAACCCCTCGCCTTACCTCCTTCCCCTCCCCATAACACCCGTATATATGTTTGTACAGATTTATTACTCTATTTATTTTACTTGTACATATTTACTATTCTACTTATTTTGTTAATAATGTGCATCTAGCTTTATTTCTATTTGTTCTGACAACTTGACACCTGCCCACATGTTTTGTTTTGTTGACTGTCTCCCCCTTCTAGACTGTGAGCCCGCTGTTGGGTAGGGACCGTCTCTATACATTGCCAACTTGTAGCTCCCAAGCGCTTAGTCCAGTGCTCTGCACACAGTAAGCGCTCAATAAATATGAATGAATAAAGAGAGCGTGCAGAAAGTCGACTTGCTTTCCAGCCCTGTGGCTGCCTGACGTATGTAATTCCAAGAGAGGGTTTTTCTGGTGCAGTCAACGGCTGTAGACCGCCGACGAGGCCCAGGAGAGGTGAGTGCGAGCTTTCGTTGCCGTTTCTTCCTTGACAAATCAATCGGGGAACCCCAAAGCAGACCCCCGTGGAGGCCTCTGATGTGTCGGATGCCATTTGCTTTTATAGTACTTTGAATTTCATTACCCAAGATCCTTCGAAATATGAGTCATAAAGCTGCCTCTTAAGGGTCTCCGCAACAGCAGGCCGGGTATAACTCATTTTCTTGTTTGCTCTAGAAGTGACGCAAGGAGCATCGTTGAGGCCGCTGAGCGGAAGCTCCAGGATTGTAATTCACCCCGCGAATTATCCCTAAAATAAATTGTAACCACCTACAAGGCAGAAAAATAGAATACCAACTCAACCAACCCTGCCGATGGCTTAAAGCGAGAATTCAGGCTCAGAGAAGGTGGCGGAGATGTAGAAGCTTTGCGTTTTATTTTTCCCTCCGTTAATATCCATGAATTAAGAGTGGGGATAGAACATGAGGCTCTGATTGAGAGATTTACATACCCAAACTCTATCGGTCTGTAAGTGGAGGAAATTATGTACATACGTTGGTGAGGGAAGGGATAAGAATGTTTTTATGTAATGGGGATGGTAGTTGTAAGATTAGTAGACTGTGAGCCTTTTAGACTGTAAGCCCACTGTTGGGGTAGGGACTGTCTCTATACGTTGCCAACTTGCACTTCCAAAGCGCTTAGTACAGTGCTCTGCACAGAGTAAGTGCTCAATAAATACGATTGATTGATTGATTGATAGTAGTTGTAGTAATAGTTCAGTAATAGTAGTATTAGTAGCATTTACTACTTAGTACTCATAATAACAATTATGGTATTTGTTAAGCGCTTACTATATACCAGGTGCTGTGCTAAGCACTGGGCTAGATACAAGCAAACCGAGTTGGACACAGACCCAGTCCCATGTAGGGCTCGTGGTCTCAATCCCCATTTTACAGTTGAAGTAGAGGAGGCCCAGAGAAGTGAAGTGATTTGCCCAAGGTCACACAGCAGGCCCAGGCCCTTGCTTTGTACACTACAGCATGCTGCTTCTCATAACTTGTACTTCCCAAGCGCTTAGTACAGTGCTCCGCACACAGCAAGCGCTCAATAAATATGACTGAACGAATGAATGAATGCAAAGAAGCAGCGTGGCTTGGTGGAAGAAGCCCGGGCTTGGGAGTCAGAGGTCATGGGTTCAAATCCCGGCTCCGCCACTTGTCAGCTGTGTGACTTGGGCAAGTCACTTCACATCCTTGTGCCTCAGTTTCTTCATCTGTAACAGGGGGATTAAAACTGTGAGCCCACTTTAGGGAAACTGTGTTTCCCCCTTTTAGACTGTGAGCCCACTGTTGGGTAGGGACTGTCTCTATATGTTGCCAATTTGTACTTCCCAAGCGCCTAGTACAGTGCTCTGCACATAGTAAGCCCTCAATAAATACGATTGATGATGACGATGATGAGCCCCACGTGGGACAACCTGATTACCTTGTAATTATCCCAGTGATTAGAACAGTATTCGGCACATTCATTCATTCATTCAATCATATTTGTTGAGCACTTATTGTGTGCAGAGAACTGTACTAAGCGCTTGGGAAGTACAAGTCGGCAACATAGTAAGCACTTAACAAATACCATTGTTAGTAGTAGTAGTAGTAGTAGTAGTAGTAGTAGTAGTAGTAGTAGTAGTAGTATTACTATTATTAAAACCTGGGAAGTAGAGAGTAATGAAATAATAATAACAATTATAATAATTAGAGAAGCAGTGTGGCTCAGTGGAAAGAGCCTGGGCTTTGGAGTCAGAAGTCATGGGTTCAAATGCTGACTCCACCACTTGTCAGTTGTGTGACTTTGGGCATGTTACTTAACTTCTCTGGGCCTCAGTTCCCTCATCTGTAAAAATGGGGATGAAGAGTGTGAGCCCCCTGTGGAACAACCTCATCACCTTGTAACCTCTCCAACGCTTAGAACAGTGCTTTGCACATAGTAAGCGCTTAATAAATGTTATCATTATTATTATTATTATTATTATTATTATTATTATTATTATTATTATTATTATTATTAATAATAATAATAATAATAGTGAAAATGTTATTTAAGCATCTACTATGTACCAAGCGGCATCATGTAAAGAGCATGAGTCTAAGAGTCAGAGGACCTGCATTCTATTCCCAGTTCCTCCACTTGTCTGCTGGGTGTCCTTGGGTAAGTCATTTCACTTCTCTGAGCCTCATCTGTAAAAGGGATTGACACCTGTCCACATGATTTCTTTTGTTCTCTGTCTCCCCGTTCTAGCCTGTGAGCCCATTGTTGGGTAGGGACCATCTCTATATGTTGCCAACTTGTGCTTCCCAAGCGTTTAGTACAGTGCTCTGCACACAGTAAGCGCTTAATAAATACGATTGAATGAATGAATGATTGAATGAATAAATGAATTGAGACTGTGAGCCCCACGTGGGACAGGGTCTGCATCCAACCCAATCATCTTGTTTCCATCCCAGAGCATAGTACAGCGCCGGGCACATAGTAAGCACTCCACAGATACCACAATTATGATCATTATGAACAAACGCAGTGGTCAAAGCTGAGATATACATAAGTGTTCTTGAGCATGTAAATGCATTGTGAAGCAGCATGGATCAGTGGAAAGAGCCCGGGCTTTGGAGTCAAAGGTCATGGGTTCAAATCCTGGCTCTGCTAATTGTCAGCTGTGTGACCTTGGGCAAGTCGCAACTTCTCTGTGCCTCGGTGACCTCATCTGTAAAATGGGAATGAAGCCTGTGAGCCCCACGTGCGACAATCTGGTGACCTTGCATTTCCCCCAGCGCTTAGAACAGTGCTTGGCACATAGTAAGCGCTTAACAAATACCAACATTATTAACATTATTCTTTCTAAATGGTAGAGTTGGCTGTAGGGATTCTTCAGCTCAAGACGATGGGAAATTAATCAGGGAAAGCTGGCTGGAAGAGGAGGGATTTGTTTGTGGAGGAAGCTGGGGTCTGTCTGCTGTGAAGAGAGAGGGAATTCCAGTCTGAGGGAACAGTGGGAGAAAGGAGGAGGGGGATGGAGAGAGGAGAGGTGAGAGTGGCTATGAAGGGACAGGGATGAACAGGGGATGGCAAGTACTAAGCGCTTAGTACAGTGCTCTGCAGACAGTAAGCGCTCAATAAATACGATTGATGATGAAGTGGGGAATGGCGATGAACAGGAACAGCCATGAACAGGAATGGTGAATTGGGGAATAGTGGGTGAAGGGAGCCAGTCTGTCAATTGCATTTATTGAGTGCTTACTGTGCTCAGAGCACTGTAGTAAGTGCTTGGGAGAGTACGATACAGCAATATAACAGACACATTCCCTGACCACAATGAGCTTACAGTACAAAGAGCCCAGGCTTTGGAGTCAGAGGTCATGGGTTCAAATCCCGACTCCGCCAATTGTCAGCTGTGTGACTTTGGCTAAGTCACTTAACTTCTCTGGGCCTCAGTTACCTCATCTGTAGAATGGGGGTTAAGACTGTGAGCCCCCTGTGGGACAACCTGATCTCCTTGTAACCTCCCCAGTCCTTAGAACAGTGCTTTGCACATAATAAGCCATCTATTTGATGTTTAGCTTGTGTGGTATTTGGAAAGTGGGCACTCTACACACATTCCATATATGTATATATATAGTATATATGTTTGTACGTATTTATTACTCTATTTTATTTGTACATATTTATTCTATTTATTTTATTTTGTTGATATGTTTTGTTTTGTTGTCTGTCTCCCCCTTCTAGACTGTGAGCCCACTGTTGGGTAGGGACCATCTCTATATGTTGCCAACTTGTACTTCCCAAGTGCTTAGTCCAGTGCTCTGCACACAGTAAGCGCTCAATAAATACGATTGAATGAATGAATGAATAGTAAGTGCTTAATAAATGCCATTATTATCATTATTATTATAGAGGGGGAGACAGACATTAATATCAATAAATTAATTCCAGATATGGATATAAGCACTGTGGGGCTGGGAGGGGGGATGAATAAAGGGAGCAAGTCAGGGTGACGCAGAAGGGAGTGGGAGAAGAGGAAAGGAGAGCTTAATCGGGATAGGGAACAGGACATGGCCTATGTTGATGTGCAGAGTGTAACCTTGTGGCAGGTGGAAAGTCTGGGATACAGGTTCTCCAACAAAATCCCCACCTGCAGTGATTGAAGACTTAAAGGCAAAATGGAAGCTGGAAACAATTTTTCATCATCATCATCATCATCATCATCAATTGTATTTATTGAGCGCTTACTTTGTGCAGAGCACTGTACTAAGAGCTTGGGAAGTACAAATTGGCAACATATAGAGACAGTCCCTACCCAACAGTGGGCTCACAGTCTAAAAGGGGGAGACAGAGAACAAAACCAAACATACTAACAAAATACAATAAATAGAATAGCTATGTACAAGTAAAACAAATAAATAAATAAATAGAGTAATAAATATGTACAAACATATATACATATATACAGGTGCTGTGGGGAAGGGAAGGAGGTAAGATGGGGGGGATGGAGAGGGGGACGAGGGGGAAAGGAAGGAAGGGGCTCAGTCTGGGAAGGTCAATTTTTCCCACAGGAACAATGTTCTAGATCAGGGTCTGAGGCCAAGGCCAAGTTGGATAACCCTATTGTTTCCAAAATTACCTGGAATTGTGACCTCATTTGATTATAGATGAGCAATGTTGTGATATTACGGTTTCAAAGAATTAGTTTCAGAGAGATTCCATCATTGTTTAGCCACCTTTTAATTCATTGGAAGCAAAATGGATGTCTCCGTTCCTGCTGGTAACCCCATCTGGTGATAATAATTAGAGTATTAATTGACTATGTACCAAGGACTAGGAAGCAGCATGGGCTAGTGGAAAGAGCACGGGTCTGGGAATCTGAGGTCCTGGGTTCTGATACAGGGACAACCTGATTATCCCGTATCTAACCCTGTGCTTAGAACAATGCTTTGTTCATAGTGAGCACTTAACAAATACCATTATTACTATTATTGTTATTATTCCTATATTATTCCTATAATATTCCTTTATATTATTCCTGTATATTTATTCGTATAATATTATTATTAGAGAAGCAGCATGGTTCAGTGGAAAGAGCATGGGCTTGGGAGTCAGAGGTCATGGGTTCAAATCCCGGCTCCGCCACTTGTCGGCTGTGTGACTTTGGGCAAGTCACTTCACTTCTCTGAGCCTCAGTTCCCTCATCTGTAAAATGGAGATTAAGACTGTGAGCCCCACGTGGGACACCTTGATCACCTTGTAACCTCCCCAGGGCTTAGAACAGTGCTTTGTACATAGTAAGCACTTAACAAATACCGTTTTCATTATTATTATTATTATTATTATTATTATTATTATTATTATTATTATTATTATTATTATTATTATCATCATTATTCAAGATGGTACAGCACCTCACAGAGTTGGGATAATCGACTGCTTCCTAGTCCCTTGACCTTCCCATGGAGCTACGCTGGTGAGCAGATGATGATGATGATTATAGTACCTTTTAAGCGTTTACTATGTGCCAAGCACTGGATGGTATTTAATAATAATAATAATAATAATAATAATAATAATAATAATAATAATAATAATAATAATAATAATAATGGAATTTATTAAGCACTTACTATGTGCCAAGCACTATTCTAAGCACCAGGGAGGTTACAAGGTGATCAGGTTGTCCCACGGGGGGCTCACAGTCTTAATCTCCATTTTAAAGCAGAGGTAACTGAGGCACAGAGAAGTGAAGTGACTTGCCCAAACTCACATAGCTGACAAGTGACAGAGTCGGGATTTGAACCCGTGACCTTCTGACTCCCAGGCTGGTGCTCTATCCACTAAGCCAAGGCAACCCCTGCTTTCTCCCCAATTCATCAGCGCACTCCCGGTATGTACACTTTCCCTCCTCCACACCATCACAGCTCTTAAAAGAACTTTTCTGATTTCTCCACCAGATCCATGCACGCTCTGAATTAGCCCTGCCTCCCAGGACAAAGTAATAGCAATAATAATAGAAACAATAGTAATAGTATTTGTTAAGTGCTTACTATGTGCTAAACACTGATCTATGTACGAGGAACTTGTCTTATGCTGGCGAGTCTAGACTGTGAGCCCATTGTTGGGTAGGGACCATCTCTATATGTTGCCAACTTGTACAGCACAGCACCTGTATATATGTATGTATGTTTGTACATATTCATTACTCTATTTATTTATTTATCTTACTTGTACATATCTATTCTATTTATTTTATTTTGTTAGTATGTTTGGTTTTGTTCTCTGTCTCCCCCTTCTAGACTGTGAGCCTGCTGTTGGGTAGGGACTGTCTCTATGTGTTGCCGACTTGTACTTCCCAAGCGCTTAGTACAGTGCTCTGCACACAGTAAGTGCTCAATAAATACAATTGAATAAATAATAATAATAATAATGGCATTTATTAAGCACTTACTATGTGCAAATGAATGAATACATAGCAACCAAACACTTAGTACAGTGCTCTGCACACAGTAAGTGCTCAATAAATACGACTGAATGAATGAACCCCTGATTTCTCCCCAATTCATCAGCCCACTCTCTGTACACTTTCCTTCCTCCCCACCATCATAGCTCTTAAAAAAAAACTTTTCTGATTTCTCCACCGGTTCCATGCATGCTCTGAATTAGCCCTGCCTCCCAGGACAAAGTAATAACAATACTAATTGTAACAATAGTAATAGTATTTCTTAGGTGCTTAATATAGGTAGATAGATATAGATAGATAGATAGATAGATAGATATAGTAGATAGATATATAGTAGATATATATAGTATATAAGATAGATAGATAGATAGATAGATATAGATATGTACTGACCAACTATTTAACCGTCCTTTGTGTTCAAAGCTGTCTTTACTAAGAGTTAGTGGGTAAGAAGGGTTGAAAGCACTGAAGGAAAATTGGACTATCTTCTCTACTGTGTTTCCAAAGATTCACCCGATGTCATGGTCTGCCGTTTTCAATTCGTCTGGAAAATGGGGATTTACAACTCTGAGCTCCAGGTGGGACATTGGCGGTGTCCAATCTGATTATCTTGCATCTACCCCAGTGTTTGAAGAGGACCTAGGACACAGCAAGCACTTCAGAAATTCCACATATATTTAAGCCATCAGCAGCTTTGTAGATCTAGAGTATTTATTAAGGATCAGTGGGTAGCTCATGCAATCATTCATTCATTCAATCGTATTTATTGAGCACTTACTGTGTGCAGAGCACTGTACTAAGCGCTTGGGAAGTACAAGTTGGCAACATCTAGAGACGGTCCCTACGCAACAATGGGCTCACAGTCTAGAAGGGGGAGACAGACAACAAAACAAACATGTGGACAGGTGTCAAGTCATCAGAATAAATAGAAATAAAGCTAGATGCACATCATTAACAAAATTAATAGAATAGTAAATATGTACAAGTAAAATAAATAGGGTAATAAATCTGTACAAACATATATACAGGTGCTGTAGGGAGGAGAAGGAGGTAGGGCGGGGGGAAGGGGAGGAGGAGAGGAAAAGGGGGGCTCAGTCTGGGAAGGCCTCTTGGAGGAGGCGAGCTCTCAGCAGGGCTTTGAAGGGAGGAAGAGAACTAGCTTGGCGGATGTGCGGAGGGAGGGCATTCCAGGCCATGGGGAGGATGTGGGCCGGGGGTCGATGGTGGGACAGGGGAGAACGAGGCATGATGAGGAGATTAGAGGCAGAGGAGCGGAGGGTGTGGGGTGGGCTGGAGAAGGAGAGAAGGGAGGTGAGGTAGGAGGGGGCGAGGGGATGGATGGACAGCCTTGAAGCCCAGGGGGAGGAGTTTCTGCCTGATGCGCAGATTGATTGGTAGCCACTGGAGATTTTTGAGGAGGGGAGTAACATGCCCAGAGCATTTCTGCACAAAGATGATCTGGGCAGCAGCAGCGTGAAGTATAGACTGAAGCGGGGAGAAACAGGAGGATGGGAGATCCTGGGTGCTAGATAATAATGCTGGTATTTGTTGAGCACTGACTATGTGCCAGGCACTGTCCTAAGCGCTGGGGTGGATACGAGGAAATTGAGTTGGACACAGTTCCTGGCCCATGTGGGGCTCACAGTCTCAATCCCCATTTTCCAGATGAGGTAACTGAGGCCCAGAGAGGTGAAGTGACTTGCCCAAGGTCACACTGTAAGCAAATGACAGATCTGGGCTTAGAACCTATGACTTCTGATTCCCAGGCCTGTGCTCAAACCACTACACTAAATCTCCTGGTGGATATTCCTCCCTCTTAAAAATAATAATAACGATGACATTTGTTAAGTGCTTACTAGGTGCAAAGCACTGTTCTAAGCGCTGTGGGAGGATACAAAGTGATCAGGTTGTCCCACGTGGGGCTCACAGTCTTAATCCCCATTTTACAGATGAGGTAACTGAGGCACAAAAAAGTGAAGTGACTTGCTCAAGGTCACACAGCTGACATTTGGCAGAGCAGGGATTTGAACCCATGACCCTAGCCATGCTGCTTCTCTTAGTGTTGTCTCCCAACGAGCCCAAGAAGAGAAGCAGCATGGCTTAGTGGAAAGAGCCCGAGCTTGGGAGTCAGAGGACGTGGGTTCTAATCCCACCTTTGCCACTTGTCTGCTGTGTGACTTTGGGCAAGTCATTTAACTTCTCTCTCCCTCAGGTATTTCATGTGTAAAATGGGGATTAAAACTGTGAGCCCCTAATGGGACAACCTGATTACCTGGTATCTACCCCAGAGGTTAGAACATTACTTGGCACATAGTAAGTGCTTAATAAATACTATAATAAAATATATATAATTCTTATTATTATTAAACCTCTGGATTCATTCATTCAATCAGTGGAAAGAGCATGGGCTTTGGAGTCAGAGATCATGGGTTTGAATCCCGACTCTGCCCATTGTTGGCTGTGTGACTTTGGGCAAGTCACTTTTAACTTCTCTGTGTCTCAGTTACCTCTTCTGGAAAATGGGGATTAAGACTGGGAACCCCCATGGGACAACCTGATCACATTGTACCTACCCAGTTCTTAGAGCAGTGCTTTGCACGTAGTTAGCACTTAATAAATTTGTTTAAAAAATCGTATTTATTGAGCACTTACTGTGCACAGAGCACTGTACCAAGCACTTGGGAAGCACAAATTGTCAACATATAGAGGCAATCCCTACCCAACAGTGGGCACACAGTCTAGAATGGACATTCCCCCTCACAGCACTGTCTTCCAACAAGTCCTCCAGATTGCTATTATCATTATTTTACTTCCCAAGTGCTTAGTACAGTACTCTGCACACAGTAAGTGCTCAATAAATATGATTGAATAAATTATTTTATTATATTTATATTACATCTACTCTTTTTATTATCTGGATGGCCATTCTCCCATCACTGCACTGCCTCCCAATAAGTGTCCTGGATGGCCATTCCCACCTCACAACGCTGTCCCCGAAGTCCGCAGACTGGATTTTCCCCCCTCCCAGCTCTCTAGGAAGAACAGAACAGAAAGAGCCCGGGCTTGGGAGTCAGATGTCGTGGGTTCTAATCCCGGCTCCACCACTTGACAGCCGCGTGACTTTGCGCAACTCACTTCACTTCTCTGAGCCTCAGTTCCCTCATCTGTAAAATGGGGACTGAAACCGTGAGACCCACGTGGGACAACCTAATCACCTTGTATCCTCCCCAGTGCTTAGAACAGTGCTTTGCATATAGTAAGCGTTTAACAATGCTATTATTATTATTATTATTATTATTATTATTATTATTATTATTATTATTATTATTATTGTAGCACGGACTCCTGACTAATCGTCTGGCAGGGCGATCATTTCCGCATCTCAGCGCTCTCTGCCATTCAATCAGATATATCGACTACTTATTGAGTGCAGAGCACTGTAAGGGAAGCAGCGTGGCTTAGTGGAAAGAGCCCGGGCTTGGGAGTCAGAGGTTGTGGGTTCTAATCCCGGCTCTGCCAATTATCAGCTGTGTGACTTTGGATGAGTCACTTCACTTCTCTGTGCCTCAGTTACCTCATCTGTAAAATGGGGATTAAGACTATGATACCCATGTGGACAACCTAATTACCTTGTATCTACCCCAGCGCTTAGAACAGTGCTTGGCACATAGTAAGCACTTAACAAATACCATCATCATCTTCATAAGCGCTTGGGAGGGTGCAGCACAATAATAAATGGACACATTCCCCTCCCACAAAGACCAATCTATTATTATTATTATTATTATTATTATTATTATTGTTGTTGTTGTTGTTGTTGTTATTATTATTATTATTATTATTATTATTCAATCGTATTTATTGAGCGCTTACTGTGTGCAGAGCACTGTACTAAGCGCTTGGGAAGTCCAAGTTGGCAACAGATAGAGACGGTCCCTACCCAACAGCGGGCTCACAGTCTAGAAGGGGGAGGCAGACAACAAAACAAAACATATTAACAAAATAAAATAAATAGAATAAATCTGTACAAATAAAAAAGAGTAATAAATATGTATAGATATATATCTATAGATATATCTATACATAGATATAGATATATATAGATCTATATATATCTCTCTATATATATAGATATAGATCTATATAGATCTATATCTATATATCTATATATCTATATCTATATATATCATCAACCGTATTTATTGAGCGCTTACTGTGTGCAGAGCACTGTACTAAGAGCTTGGGAAGTACAAATTGGCAACATATAGAGACAGTCCCTACCCAACAGTGGGCTCACAGTCTATATATATACAGGTGCTGTGGAGAGGGGAAGGAGGTAAGGGGGGGGATTCATTCAATCGTATTTATTGAGCACTTACTGTGTGCAGAGCACTGTACTAAGCGCTTGGGAAGTACAGTCTAGAGGGAGGGAATGGCCATCCGCCCATTTTAGTTGGGGGGTCTCACTACACGTCCCCTGGATTTTCCTGAATATTCTCCCAGGAAACTCCATCGCACTGCACAGACAGACTTTCTGTCCTTCTGATCCTGTTTTCTGGTCTTCTCTTTGATGTGCTGGGTGATGAATTATTGGAGATGAACGCTGGAAGCTCACCAGAGCAGCCACGCACATCAAACAGAATGCATCATCACAGACCCTGGGAGGGAGGAAGGACTCTCCTGACAGAAGAAATCTCAGGGGTTTCTTTCTTGCCAAAGTCCTTATAAAAACTAGGTTGTGTTCTTAAATCGAGGTCAAAAGATACACCCACCCACCCAGCGGTTTCTAAGGGAGATCTATCAGGAGCCTGAGAAAATCCACCCCATCTTACCTCCTTCCCTTCCCCACAGCACCTGTATATATGTATATATGTTTGTGCATATTTATTACTCTATTTATTAATTGTACTTGTACATATCTATTCTATTTATTTTATTTTGTTAGTATGTTTGGTTTTGTTCTCTGTCTCCCCCTTTTAGACTGTGAACCCGCTGTTGGGTAGGGACTGTCTCTATGTGTTGCCAACTTGTACTTCCCAAGCACTTAGTACAGTGCTCTGCACACAGTAAGCGCTCAATAAATACGATTGATCGATTGATTGATTGATTGATTGATTTGGCTGATGAAATAATGATGATGATAATGATGGGATTTGTTAAACGCTATGTGTCAAGCACTACTCTAAGCGCTAGGGTTGATGCAAGCTAATCAGGTTAGACACGGTCTCTGTCCCACATGGGGCTCACAGTCTTGCATTTTACAGATGAGGTCACTGAGGCACAGGGAAGTGAAGTGACTTGTCCAAGGTCACACAGCAGACCCATGGCGGAGCCGGGATTAGAACCCAAGCCCTTCCGACTCCCAAGCCCGTGCTCTATCTGCTAGGCCAAGCAAATGACTGGTTGTTCCCAAATAAACATTTCAAAGAATTTCTGAACTCAATCCTCAAACCTCTACTTCCTCTAGTACAACAGCCACACATATTATCTATGAATGTGTGTATTTTCAATCTTTTGCCTACTAATACTAGTAATCATTTTTATTATCCTACCTGTTAAGCTCTTAGTATTTGCCAAACATTGTCCTAAGTGCTGGGGTAGATACAGGATATTGGATATTGGACACCGTGCCCTGTCTCAACTAAATATCTACCGTCTCTAGACTGTAAGCTCACTGTGGTCAGGGAATGTGTCTGTTTATTGTTATATTGTACTCTCCCAAGTACTTAGTACAGCACTCTACACACAGTAAATTCAATTGAATGATTGAAAAGTCAATCAAATTAGCCTAGGAGCAGTGTGGCCTAGAGGAAAGAACACAGGCCTGGAAATCAGCAGACCTGGATTCTAATCCCAGCAAGGCCATTTGTCTGCTGTGTGATCTTGGGCAAGTCATTTAACTTCTCTGTTCCTTAGCTACCTCATCTGTAAAACAGAGATTAAGATTGTGAGCCCCATGCGGGACACGGACTGTGTTCAATCTGATTAGTTTGTACTTACCGCAGTGCTTAGGACAGGGCCTGGTACATAGTACAAGAAGCAGCACGGCTCAGTGGAAAGAGCCCGGGCTTTGGAGCCAGAGGTCATGGGTTCAAATCCCAGCTCCGTCAGTTGTCAGCTGTGTTACTGTGGGCAAATCAGTTAACTTCTCTGTGCCTCAGTGACCTCATCTGTAAAATGTGGATTAAGACTTTGAGCCCCACGTGGGACAGCCTGATCACCTTGTGTGAGCCCACTGTTGGGTAGGGACTGTCTCTATGTGATGCCAATTTGTACTTCCCAAGCGCTTAGTACAGTGCTCTGCACATAGTAAGCGCTCAATAAATACGATTGATTGATTGATTGATTGTATCACCCCCCAGTGCTTAGAACAGTGCTTTGCACATAGTAAGCACTTAACAAATACCATCATTATTATTATTAATAGTAGTACGTGCCTAAAAAGTACCTAAAAAAATACTTTAGGGTGGAAGTTGATGCAATTAGTGAAGCCAGCATATTACCAGGGTGTGGACCATAAGTTATTTATTTTTATTAATGTCTGTCTCCTCCTCTAGACTGCAAGCTCATTGTGGGTTTAACTATCCTCTTCCCAGCTTGTAATATTTCATTCATTCATTCATTCAATCGTATTTATTGAGCGCTTACTGTGTGCAGAGCACTGTACTAAGTACTTGGGAAGTACAAGTTGGCAACGTATGTATAGTATATATATAGTATATAGCATAGTATAGTATAGATGTAACATAGTATAGTGTGCTGTACACAGTAAGTGCCTAAAAATACCTAAAAAAAAAAAAAGCAGGGTGGAAGTTGATGCAATTAGTCAAGCCAGCATATTACCAGGGTGTGGATGATGTTATTTATTTTTATTAATGTCTGTCTCCTCCTCTAAACTGCAAGCTCATTGTGGGTTTAACTATCCTCTCCCCAGCTTGTAGTATTTCATTCATTCATTCATTCAATCATACTTATTGAGTGTTTACTGTGCGCAGAGCACTGTACTAAGCACTTGGGAAGTACAAGTTGGCAACATATGTATAGTATATGCATAGTATATAATATAGTATAATATAGATGTAACATAGTATAGTGTGCTGCATACAGTAAGTGCTTAAAAAACACCACTGATTAGTTGATTGACTAGTGTGGTTGGACACAATCCCTGCCCCACATGGGGCTCACAGACTCAATCCCCATTTTCCAGATGAGGTACCTGAGGCACAAAGAAGAGAAGTGACTCACCTAAGTCACACAGCCGACATGTGATAGAGCTGGGATTAGAACCCAGGTCCTTCTGATTCTCAGGCCCGTGCTCTTAACACGAAAGTCATGCTGTTCCACTGGCCCGCTGGGTGACCTTGGGCTAGTCACCTCAATATTCAGTACCTCAGTTTCCCGATGTATAAAGCAGAAATGCAATGCCTGTTTCCCTTCCTACTTTGACCCTTAAATGGGACGGAGACTGTGTCTGACTTGATTTTCTTTTTTCTCTTTCTATCCCAGTGCTTAATATAATGCTTGGTGCATAGAAAGCACTTAAATGTTACTCATTTTTATTATTGTTATTACTAGCCTCCTACCTTCTGACTTCTTTTTATCAGTGTCTCTCTCTATCTCTTTCCAAGCACTTAGTACAGTAAGCGTTCAATAAATATGATTAAATAAATCAAGGAATGAATGTCTCCCCTAATGCCTCCCTCTCTCTAATGGAAGTTTCTCCTAAGATTCAATTCTGGGTCCATTTTTCTTCTGAGTTTTCACCCACTCCCTTGGGGAAGCTCACCTGCTCCAGTGGTTTCCATGACCACTTTTAAGTGGATGAATCCAAATTTATCCCACCGGCCCTAAACTCTTACCCAAACCTGCCTTCGTCCTCTCACATTTCCTCTTGCCAGCAGCAAATCCATTTACTGATGTGCTACCAATACCATGAGCTCAATATGTCCAATACTGACCTCATCTTCCCCCCGTCAACTCCTGTCCTCCTCCCTAACTTTCTCTCTTCCTTGGGAACACCAAACCAGGTTTAAGACCGTGAGCCCCATGTGAGACAGGGAATGAGTCCAATCTGATTTGCTTCTATCCACCCCAGCACTTAGTAAGGTGCTTGGCACATAGTAAGCACTTAACAAATACCATTTAAAAAAAGTAGAAAGAACCAACACCATTATCTAAGGCATTACCCTTTGTTTCTCATTTCCTTTACACAATTTCTTCAGTCTGTTGCCAAATTATGTGGGTTTTTTTTTCCATCCAGGATTTCCCTATCTGCCCCTTCTTTTCCTCCAAACATCTCTCAGCCTGGTTCTGACACTTGGCTACTACATCGGACTATTCACTGGGGTTCTTCTATCACTCTGCTGCTCAGAACATCTTTCAAAAACAAGGAAAATTGGTCCTTATCTCTGCACATCTCAGAAACCTCCGATGGATGACTACACATCTCAAGCAGAAACCAGCGAATTTAAGAAACCTCAATAGTTTTTTTTATGGTCTTTTAGTAGACCATTTTGTAGAGAAGCAACGTGGCTCAATGGAAAGAGCCCGGCTTTGGAGTCAGAGGTCACGGGTTCAAATCCTGGCTCCGCCACTTGTCAGCTGTGGGACTTTGGACAAGTCACTTCACTTCTCGGCCTCAGTTACTTCATCTGCAAAATGGAGATTAAGACTGTGAGCCCCCTTGGGACAACCTGATCACCTTGTAACCTCCCCAGCGCTTAGAACAGTGCTTTGCACATAGTAAGCACTTACTAAATGCCATTATTATTATTATTACTTATTATGTGCCAATCACTGTACTAAGCGCTGAGGTAGATGCAAGAAAATCAGTTTGGGTGCAATAATTTTGTCCCTCATGGGGCTCAAAGTCGAGGTAGAATGGAGTTGGATTTAACCACTGCTTTAAAGATGAGGAAACCGAGGTGCAGAGAAATAAGGTGACTTGCCCAAGGTCACCCAGCACACAGCAAATAAGGCCACACAACAAATACGTGATGAATCAGGGATTAGACCCCTGGTTCTATGACTCCCAAGCCCAGGTTCTTTCCAGTAGGCCACATTGTTTCTCTCTTGAGTACTTGAAAAGCAGTGTGGTCTAGTGGCTAGAGCACGGACTTGGGAGTAAGAAGGATCTGAGTTCTAATCCCGGCTCTGCCACTTTCATTCATTCATTCATTCAGTCATATTTATTGAGGGCTTACTGTGTGCAGAGCACTATAATAAGCTCTTGGAAAGTACAAATCAGCAATACAGAGAGACAATCCCTGCCCACAACGGGTTTACAGTCTAGAGAGGGGGAGGCAGATATCAAAACAAGTAAACAACCATCATTATAAATGGAATTATAGATATATACATAAGCGCTGTGGGGCAGGGAGAGGATGAGAAGAACAAAGGGAGAGAGTCGAGGTGATGCGGAAGGGAGGAGGAGTTGAGGAAAAGGGGGCTGAGACGGGAAGGCCTCTTGGAGGAGGTGAGCCTTCAGTAGGGCTTTGAAGGTGGGGGAAGAGGGATTGTTTGGTGGATTTGAGGAGGGAGGGCATTCCATTATAGAGGTAGGACATGGGCCAGGGGCCAGCAGTGCGGCAGGTGAGATTGAGGCCCAGGGAGAAAGTTAGCACCAAAGGAGCAGAATGTGTGTGCTGGGATGTAGAAGGAGAAGGAAGGTGAGGTAAGAAGGGCAAAAAGGATGGAGAGTGCTGAAGCAAATCATGAGGTGCTTTTGTTTGATACTGAGGTTGATAGGCAACCACTGGAGATTAATGAGGACCAGGGTGACAAGCCTAGGGCATTTCTATAGAAATAATAATGATAATAGTAATAATGATGGCATTTGTTAAGCACTTACTATGTGCCAAGCACTGTTCTAAGTGCTGGGGAGGTTACAAGGTGATCAGGTTGTCCCATGGGGGGCTCACAGTCTTCATCCCTATTTTACAGATGAGGGAACTGAGGCACAGAGAAGTGAAGTGACTTGCCCAAAGTCACACAACTGACAAGGGGCAGAGCTGGGATTTGAACCCATGACCTCTGACTTCCAAGCCCGGGCCCTTCCCACTGAGCCATGCTGCTTCACAATCAATCAATAGTCTTGATTAATTCACAGACAATAGAAAGATAATCTGGGCAGCAGAGTGAAGTATGGACTGAAGTAGGGAGAGACGGGAGGTTGGGAGGTCAGAAAGGAGGCTGATGCAGTCATCCAGTCGAGATAAGATGAGTGATTATATTAATGTGGTAACAGCTTGAATGGAGAGGAAAGGGTGGATCTTGGCGATGTCGTGAAGGTGAGACCGGCAGGCTTTGGTGACGGATTGGATGTGTGGGGTGAATGAGAGAGCGGAGTAGAGGATGGCATCATCAGGGTTGCGGGCTTGTGAGATGGGGAGGATGGTAGTGCTGTCCACAGTGACGGGAAAGTCAGGGAGAGGGCAGGGTTTGAGAGGGAAGATAAGTAGCTCTGTCTTGGACATGTTGAGTTTTAGATGGTGGGCAGACATCCAGATGGAGATGACCTGAAGGCAGGAGGAGATGCGAGCCTGGAGGGATGGAGAGAGAGCAGGGGCAGAAATGTAGATTTGGGTGTCATTAGCGTAGAGATGATAGTTGAAGCAGAGGGAGCGAATGAGTCCACCAAGGGAGTGAGTGTAAATACAGTGTAGATGGGAATCAAATACTGAACCTTGAGGGACCCCCACAGTGAGGGGGTGGGAGGCAGAGGAGGAGCCTACTAAGGAGACTGTGAATGAACGGCCAGAGAAATAAGAGCAGAACCAGGAGAGGATGGAGTCAGGAGAGGACGGACAGACTTGTCTGCTGTGTGACCTTGGGCAAGACATTTAACTATGCCTTCATTACCTCATCTATAAAATGGAGACTAAAACTGTGAGCACCATGTGGGGCAGGGACAGCGTCCAACCCAATTTGCTTATATCCACCTCAACGCTTAGATAGGCCCATGCTCTATCTACTATGCCATGCTGATTAGCAATAGGAGAATTCCAGAGACCTTTTAAAATCTCTGCTGTGGACTGCGGCTTGGTGAAATGACAGAGGGGACAGGAAGACATTTGAGAGGAGTTGGAAAGGACAGTTCCTATGTCCAAATTAATAAATAGGAGTTAGAAATTCCATGAGGAAATGGACCGTTTTTGCCATTTCATTTTCATTGTTGTCCCTTCAAGGCTGGTTGACCTGATGAGGTAGAAAATGTGGGCTACATTCCAACCAGAGATATTTCCCTCAGGAAATATAAGCAACAGCTCTAAATGTTTGAAAAAACACTTCGGCGAGTTCTTCCCTGAGCTACGAAAATATGTATTTGATGTTTTTTGGTGTTTCTTTTCTCCCACATGGGCAGGGAACAAGTCTACCTACTCTGTTATATTGGATTCTTCCAAGTGCTGAGTACAGTGTTCTGCACAGAGTAAACTCTCAATAAACACCACTGATAGATTGATTGATTCCGTGTTCATCCACAATCTATTACAGTCAAAGCTATCCCTCAAACAGCATGGACTATCATAAAAATACCCACATAGGTATCAAACCTACAGCTCCCCTTCATACTGACATTGTGGGAAAGGAACGGTATCCACTTGGATATTTATTCATTCATTCTATCGTATTTATTGAGCACTTACTGTGTGCAAAGCACTGTACTAAGCGCTTTAGAAGTACAAGCTGGCAACAAATGGAGACAGTCTCTACCCAACGGTGGGCTCACATTCTAGAAGGGGGAGACAGACAACAAAGCAAAACATATTAACAAAATAAAATAAATAGAATAAATATGTACAAATAAATAAATAAAGGAATAAATACATACAAACATCTATACATATATGCATTTATCCCCGGGCTTAATCCCGTAGATGTCTAATAATAATAATAATAATAATAATAATAATAATAATAGTTCTTGGAGAAGCAGCGTGGCTTAGGGACAAGAGCCCAAGCTTGGGAGTCAGAGGTAGTGGGTTCTAATTCTGCCTCCACCACATCATCTGGGTGACTTTGGGCAGGTCATTTCACTTCTCTGGGCCTCAGTTACTCCATCTGTCAAATGGGGATGAAGACCGTGAGCCCCCCGTGGGACAACCTCATTACTTTGTATCTACCCCAGTGATTAGAACAGTGCTTGGCACATAGTAAGTGCTTAACAAATGCCATCATCATCAATGGTTCTTGTTAAGTGCTTACTACGTGACAAGCACTGTTCTAAGCAATGGGGTAGAGACAAGTTAATTGGGTTGGACACAGTCCCTGTCCCACAAGGGGCTCCCGCTCTTATCCCCATTTTATAGACGAGGTAATCGAGGCACAGGGCAGTGAAACTACTTGCCCAAGGTCACACAGCAGACATGTGGAGGAGCTGGGATTAGAATGAATATGATAATGGCGATCTCACCAATCATCAGACCTTATATACGAGTCTAGTTATCAATCGATACATTAATCTCTTCTGCCCCGCTAATTATGTTGTATTGGACTCTCCAACTTTAGTTGATTGCTCTGCCCATAGCAAGCGCTCAATAAATACTATTGATTGATTGACTGTCACACTGTTTTCTTCGCTTCCTTCTCTTTCCACCACCTAGTTTTAATCAAACGATGGTATTTATTGAGCATCTCTGGAGCTCAGAACGCTAGAGACGAGAAAGAGCTGTGAACACTCATCACTCTCCTCAATCAATCCATCAACCACATTTATTGAACAATTACTGTGCAGAACACTGTACTAAGCACTTGGCAGAGTACAATTCAACAGCGCTGGGAAGCATGTTCCTGTCCACAAAGAGCTTCGATGGGGCAGTGTATGTTGATGTGTAAACTGTGTGTTGGTTTGTAAAAGCCCATTAATTTTTAAGATCAATCAATCAATCAATCGTATTTATTGAGCGCTTACTATGTGCAGAGCACTGTACTAAGCGCTTGGGAAGTACAAATTGGCAACACATAGAGACAGTCCCTACCCAACAGTGGGCTCACAGTCTAAAAGGGGGAGACAGAGAACAGAACCAAACATACCAACAAAATAAAATAAATAGGATAGAAATGTACAAGTAAAATAAATAAATAAGTAAATAAATAGAGTAATAAATATGTACAACCATATATACATATATACAGGTGCTGTGGGGAAGGGAAGGAGGTAAGATGTCCCACGTGGGGCTCACAGTCTTCATTCGCACTTCACAGATCAGGTCACTGAGGCCCAGAGAAGTGAAGTGACTTGCCCAAAGTCACACCGCTGACAGTTGGAGGAGGCGGAATTTGAACCCATGACCTCTGACTCCAAAGGCCGGCCTCTTTCCACTGAGCCACGCGCAAAGTGGGGGAGGGCGCATGCGCAGAGAGGGGTGGCGGCCGAGGCCGCCTGTGAGATCTGTGAGAGTAGGGCTTGTGTCTTTCCCTTCTGTTGTCTGGCCCCCTCAGGTGTCTAGTATAGAACTCAGAATACTGTGGGCACTCAGTAAGTATCTTTGATTGACTGATAGATTGAAATTGTTAAAAAAAGAATGGGAAAGAAAGGGTAATGCTGGGAAGATGGTGGAGATTTCCTATTCCAACCCACCCCATGCACTTCGCTCCTCTAATAATAATCATTATTATTATAGTATTTGTTGAGCACTTACTACGTGCCAGGTACCATACTAAGTTTTGGGGTGGATACAACAAAATCGGGTTGGCTACAGTCCCTGTCATTCATTCATTCAATCCTATTTATTGAGCACTTACTCTGTGCAGAGCACTGTAATAATAATAATAATAATAATAATAATAATAATGGCATTTATTAAGCACTTACTATGTGCAAAGCACTGATGTAAGTGCTGGGGAGGTTACAGGTGATCAGGTTGTCCTACCGGGGGCTCACAGTCTTAATCCCCATTTTACAGATGAGGGAACTGAGGCCCAGAGAAGTTAAGTGATTTGCCCAAAGTCACCCAGCTGACGAATGGTAGAGCCGGTATTAGAACCCATGACCTCTGACTCCCAAGCCCGTGCTCTTTCCACTGAGCCACGCTGCTTCTCTGTTCTAAGCACTTAGCTTAGCACTTGCTAAGCACTGTACTAAGCACTTGGGAAGTAAGAATTGGCAACTGCCCCACGTGGAGCTCACAGTCTCAATCCCCATTTTACAAATGAGGTAACTGAGGCACAGAGAATGCCAACATACCCACTGTACCTCACCCTTGTCTATCTCGCCGCTGCCCATGTCCTACCTTTGGCCTGGAAATCCCTCCCTCTTCATATTCATATCCATATCATATCCATATCTCATATCATCTATCATGTCTCATATCCAATGGGAAGCAGTGTGACTCAGTGGAAAGAGCCCGGGCTTGGGGGTCAGAGCTCATGGGTTCAAATCCCGGCTCCGCCGCTTGTCAGCTGTGTGACTTTGGGCAAGTCACTTCACTTCTCTGGGTCTCAGTTCCCTCATCTGTAAAATGGAGATTGAGACTGTGAGCCCCACGTGGGACAAGCTGATCTCCTTGTATCCTCCCCAGCACTTAGAACAGTGCTTTGTGCATAGTAAACGCTTAACAAATGCCATCATCATCATCATCATCATCATTACTGGAGGCCCATCTCCTCCAAGTGGCCTTCCCTGATTAAGCCTCATTTCCTCTACTCCCTCTCCCTTCTGTGTCACCCTGACACTTTGTTTTGTACCCTTTATTCACCCCACCCTCAGCCCTACAGTACCTAAGTCCATATCTCTGATTCATTGTAATGTCTGTCTCCCCCTCTAGACTGTAAGCTCCTTGTGGGGAGGAAAAATGCTTACTCTGGTGAATTGTACTGTGCCAGGTGTTGAGCAGAGTGCTCTGCACAATAAGTGCCCAAATAAATATAACTGACTGATTGATTGAGGTGAGTAATGTGCCCATAGCCACGGGGATTTTGCCTGTTTTGTGTTGTGGGTTTTTTTTTATGGTATTTGTTAAGCACTTACTATGTGCCAGACACTGTCCTAAATGCTGGGGTCGTTACAAACAAATAAATTTGGACAGAATCCATTGTTCTACATGGGACTCAGTCTTAATCCTCATTTTACAGATTAGATCACTGAAGTGAGAAGCAGCGTGGCTTAGTGACATGAGCCCAGGCTTGGGAGTCAGAGGTCGTGGGTTCTAATCCCGGCCTCCACCACTTGTCAGCTGTGTGACTTTGGATAAGTCACTTAACTTCTCTGTGCCTCAGTTGCCTCATCTGTAGAATGTCCCCATTTGTAAAATGGGGATTGAGATTGTGAGCTCCATGTGGGACAGTTGCCAATTCTTACTTCCCAAGTGCTTAATAATAATAATAATAATGTTGGTATTTGTTAAGTGCTTACTATGTGCAAAGCACTGTTCTAAGTGCTAGGGTAGATACAAGGTAATCAGGTTGTCCCACAACGGGCTCACAGTCTTCATCCCCATTTTACAGATGAGGGAACTGAGGCCCAGAAAAGTGAAGTGACTTGCCCAAAGTCACACAGCTGACAAGTGGCGGAGCCGGGATTTGAACCCATGACCTCTGACTCCAAAGCCCGTCCTCTTTCCACGGAGTCACGCTGCTTTCCACTGAGCCACTGTGCTTAGTACAGTGCTTAGCAAGTGCTAAGCTAAGTGCTTAGTACAGAGAAGCAGTGTGGCTCAGTGGAAAGAGCCCGGGCTTGGGAGTCAGAGGTCATGGGTTCTAATCCCGGTTCCGCCATTTGTCAGCCCCCACACGGGACAACCTCGTTACCTTGTATCCACCCCAGTGCTTAGAACAATGCTTGGCACATAGTAAGCACTTAACAAATGCCATCGTCATTATTATTGCTATTATTACAGACAAGTGAAATGATTTGCCCGAGGTCACACAGCAGATAATAATAATAATAATAATAATAATAATAATAATAATAATAATAATAATAGCATTTGTTAAGACAAGTGGCCAAGTCAGATTAGAACCCAGGTCCGGGCTTTACCCATTAGGTGGCCCTGATTTTTCTGGGCTGGCCCACATGCCATAGGGTGATATTTGAGACCATGAGAGCCCCGGTACAATCTGTGATTCATTCATTCATTCATTTATTCATTCAATTGTATTTGTTGAGCGCTTACTGTGTACAGAGCACTGTATTAAGTGCTTGGGAAGTACAAGTTGGCAACATATAGAGACGGTCCCTACCCAACAGTGGGCTCACAGTCTAGTGGTTGACACTACATACTATGCCACAGCCATCATCATCATCATCATCAGTGGTATTTATTGAGAGCTTACTGTGTCAGAGCACTGTACTAATTGCTTGGGAGAGGACACTAGAACAGCGTTGGTAGAAAAATTCCCTCCCCGCAATCAATTTACAGACCATAGCGGAGGCAGAAGTTAATGTAATTAAATAATTTAGGTGTGTAATAAGGCAGTATTTCCTAGTGGAAAGAGCACAGGCCTGGGAGTTTGAAAACCTGGGTTCTAACCCTGATTCTGTTACTTTTATAATGGCATTTTCTAAGCGCTTACTATGTGTAAAGCACTGCTCTAAGCACTGAGCATTGTTCTAAGTGCTGATGTGACCTCTCAAATGCTCAGTATAGGGTTCTGAACACGGCAAGTGCTCAATAAATATGATTGATTGATTCAATGATCAGTTCTGGGATATTGAGAAGTTGCATTGCTAAGTGGATAAAAAACAGGACTGCAAATCAGAAGGTGATGAATTCTCATGCCGACACCAACACTTGTCTGCTGTGTGACCTTGGGTAAGTCACTTCACTTCTCTGTCCCTCAGTTCCCTAATGTGAGAAGCAGCGTGGCTCAGGGGAAAGAGCCCGGGCTTTGGAGTCAGAGGTCATGGGTTCAAATCCCGGCTCCACTACTTGTTAGCTGTATGACTTTGGGCAAGTCACTTAACTTCTCTGGGCCTCAGTTTCCTCATCTGTAAAATGGGGATGAAGACTGTGAGCCCCCTGTGGGACAACCTCATCACCTTGTAACCTCCCCAGTGCTTAGAACAGTGCTTTGCACATGGTAAGTGCTTAATAAATGCTATAATAATAAGAATTATTATTATTATTATTATTATTATATTAAAATGGAGATTAAGACTAGGAGCCCCATGTAGGACAGGGACTGTGTCTAACCTGATTAGCTTGTATTTACCTCAGCACTTGGTACAGTCCTGCCACATAGTAAATACTTGACAAATACCATTAAAAAACTCACACCCATCCGCTTTCTGCAATGCAGAACTGATAAGAATTTTAAGGTGAAAAAATAAAAATGAATAAAACCATTGCTCACCCTTTTCTCTTCCCCATTGTCCCAGGAGACGACACTAATTTAACCCCAAGAAGAAATTTAACTGGTCCTTAATTTCTCAATTCTGTTGACTCGCCTCAGTAAGCAACAAAATCTATTGTGTTAAACGACTGAAAAGGAATCTGAATCTGATGGATTTCTCAAAGCTTCTTAGGAGAGCCATTTTAAAAGTCTTCAGAGTTGAATTCTATTTATTGCATTAATGATGGGTATATATTTATAATTCTATTTATATTGATGCTATTGATGCCTGTTTACTTTGTTTGATGTCTGTCTCTCCCCTTCTAGACTGTGAGCCTGTTGAGGGCAGGGATTGTCTATTTGTTGCTGAGTTGTACTTTCCAAGAGCTTAATACAGTGCTCTCAAAAAATACGATTGAATGAATGAAGGAATGAGAGCCAAGAAATAGCACTCATGGAAAAAAATTGAAGCCCTGTAAAAAATTCAAAAAATTCAAAATTCAGGGAGGAATAAAACCAAATGACTAGCCAACACTCATCAGGCTGGATTTCTATATCACTTTCTTAAATGAAAAAGTAGCCTTGCTCTCACCCCTTAAATTAAATTCCATCAAACTGCTGTTCTCCAGTTTATAATACCATTGGCTTAGATGTATTAGCATATTATTTCTCTAAGGGCCTAATTTGATTAGTCTTGGATGGAAATACTTATTCTCTCTTCAAAAGCTCTTTGGGACAGGGCTGTTTTCTTCAACTACTTTCTATCAATCAATCAATCAATCAATCGTATTTATTGATATCTATCTCCCCCAAAATGATCAAAAATGAACATTATTTTCTGGATTGATATGGGATACAGCCATTTAATGAGCCACACTTTACCTTTTAGACTTGCTTTAATGCTTTTCCAAGAATGTTACTCTGCCAAAAAAGTATCTCCTCCAAAACATTCAGGTAGTAGTAATTATAGATTTCAATGTGATGCAAGGCATAGTCAGCCTTACTAAAAATCAAATCTCCTCATTTCCCCTTTGCCCTTTTCACCCTGGGTCACCCTCACATTTGAATCCTGGCCCCTTTAATTCCCTGATATCCACATCTCTCTCAGCCCAAATGTCCATAATTGTAAGCGCTTAGTACAGCGTTCTGGGCACAGTAAGCGCTCAATAAATACGATTGAATGAATGAATGAACTGTAATTTATTTTAATGTCTAGCAGCCCCTCTAGACTGTAAGCCCCTTGTGGGCAGGGAATGTGTCTGCTTACAGTTGTATTGTTCTTTTCCAAGTGCTTAGTACAGTGCTCTGCACACAGTAAGCACTTAATAAATACCATACACTGACTGATTGATAAATGCTCAGTGGGGGTAATTTGTTAAATATCCTCAATTTAGTTATTTATATTATTGTCAGCCTCCCCCTCTAGTCCGTAAGCTCACTGTGGGAAGGGAAAGTAGCGACCAACTCTGTTATACAGTACTCTCCTAAGCGCTTTGTACAGTACTCTGCACACAGTAAGTGCTCAATAAATATGGCTGAATGATCAGCCATCTGCATTCTGGCTAATCGCAGAGGCCGTTCGTTGGGATAAATCAATCAATCAATCATTCAATCAATCAATCATATTTATTGAGCGCTTTCTGTGTGCAGAGCACTGTACTAAGCGCTTGGGAAGTGCAAGTTGGCAACATATAGAGACAGTCCCTACCCAACAGTGGATTGATAAATATGACTGAGAGTCATTTTCACCGATGACCCAGAAGAATGGCTTCTATCAGAGAATCACCTGTTGATCTTTCATTTAGCCATATTTACTGAGCACTTACTGTGTGCTGAGCACTGTACTAAACACTTGAGAGAGTACAATATAACAATACAGACATAATCCCTGCCCACAGCAAGGTTCCTTGAAGGCACATTTCCTCAAAGAGGTCTTCCCTAAGCACTCTTTTACTTTTCTTCCACTCCTTTCCCATCACCCTGTCTTGCTCCCTTTATTCTTCGCACCCCCCTCCAAGCCCCACACTGCTTATGTCCATATCTGTCATTTATTTATTTCTAATAATGTCTGTCTCCCCCTCATTATAGGCAGGGAATGCATCTGTTATATTGTCGGGTTCTCTCCCAAGAGCTTAATACAGTGCTCTGCATGCGGTAAATGCTCAATAAAGACCTATAAGCCCATGGTTTTTCTTTGTTATCAATCAATCAATCAATAAATCAGTCAATCGTATTTATTGAGCGCTTACTGTGTGCAGAGCACTGTACTAAGCGCTTGGGAAGTACAAGTTGGCAACAACTAGAGACAGTCCCTACCCAACAGTGGGCTCACAGTCTAGAAGGGGGAGACAGAGAACAAAACCAAACATACTAACAAAATAAAATAAATAGAATAGATATGTACAAGTAAGATAAATAAAAAATAGAGTAATGAATATGTACAAATATATATATATATATATATATATATATATATATATACAGGTGCTGTGGGGAAGGGAAGGAGGTAAGATGTGGGGGATGGAGAGGGGGACTAGACTGTAAGCCCGCTGTCAAGTAGGGACCGTCTCTATATGTTGCCGACTTGTACTTCCCAAGTGCTTAGTACAGTGCTCTGCACACAGTAAGTGCCCAATAAATACGATTGAATGAATGAATAAATGTCCTTAGCAGATAGCAACATGAACAAAAACACATGCCCCATATGCTCAGACGCTAAGCATTTCCTACAGGGAAAACCCCCAGCTGGAGGTCACATGGTTCTGCTGAACAATGACTCTTCCCAAACCTGCCCCCATCAAAGCCTTACAGAAAGCCCATCTCCTCCATGAAGCCTTCCCAGACTAAGCTCTCCTTTCCTCTTCTCCCACTCCCTTCTGCATCCCCCTGAATTGCTCCCTTTGTTCAGCCCCCCACCCAGCCCCACACCACTTATGAGCACATCAAAACAAAAAAACACATACAAAAAATCCTCTCATTTGTTTCTCTACCTGTGGCCTTTAAGGCTTGCAAAGGGAACATTTGAGGAGTCAAAGAAAATACAACCCAACATATCAAATACAACCAAATACAATACAACATATCTATTCTATTTATTTTATTTTGCTAGTATGTTTGTTTTTTTTTCTCTTTCTCCCCCTTTTATACTGTGAACCCACTGTTGGGTAGGGACTGTCTCTATATGTTGCCAAATTGTACTTCCCAAGCGCTTAGTACAGTGCTCTGCACACAGTAAGCGCTCAATAAATACGATTGATGATGAACCCACATGCAGATTTCCCCTTTTTTTTTTAACCACCTCAGCCTTACCATCCTTGTGTTTTATTCTAATATTGTGAGCCCCTGGAGGGCCAGGGATCATGTGTAACTCTCACTTGCATATTTTTTTTCCCCAAGTGTTTAGCACAGAGCTCTACACACACACTCTAAATCCCGGCTGCACCATTTGTCAGCTGTGTGACTTTGGGCAAGTCACTTAACTTCTCTGGGCCTTAGTTACCTCATCTATAAAATGGGGATTAAGACTGTGAGCCCCCCGTGGGACAACCTGATCACCTTGTAACCTCCCCAGTGCTTAGAACAGTGCTTTGCACATAGTAAGCATTTAATAAATGCCATAATTACACACAGTAGTTGTTTAAAAAATACTATTGCTATTACTACTATTACTCCTCCTACTAGTGCTTAGTACAGTGCTCTGCACACAGTAAGCGTTCAATAAATACGATTGAATGAATGAACATCTGTCGTTCCTTTATTTCTATCGCTGTCTGTCTCCCCCTCTAGACTGTCAGCTTGCTGTGGGCAGGGAAGGTGACTGTTTATTATTATATAGTCCTCTCCCAAGCACTCAGTACAATGCTCTTCACACGGTCAGTGCTCAGTATATACAACTGAATGAATGAGTGAATGAACAAGGGGGGGATTTTAGTAAGTAACAGGGCCCAAAGAACACAAATAACGGGGGCAAAGAAGAATAAGTGGCGCTATGAAAGCCACTAGCACTATCATCAACTCCTCTCCTCAGGACACTGAAGTTCATCTACATTCCTGATGGGAGTCTCCCTCCTCATCGGAAGTCTGTGGCTTCCCTTTGCCAGCATTCCAAGTCTTGGAGCAGGGAAGAGAGGATGCAGACACCGCATTGCTTGGCAACAGCCCAGTTTGTATGGAACCGGCTCTGGAAACAACATTGGCAAAGTGAGGGGTTGCTACTTAGGGAAATTAATTGTGGAGCAACTTGCAATAGCAATTAATTCCATCTGAACCCAATGCAGTGGTTACTCACCGTGGCTGGGTCATTAGTCATTAGCCTAAACCTTTTCAGGCCTGATTTCAGGAAATCAAGAGTTCATCGGAATTCAGAGCAATAGCATAATTAATTCATCAGTGGTGTTCACTGAGCCCTTACTGTGTGCGGAGCACTGCACTAAGCACTCAGGAGAGCGCGATGCAACAGAGACGGTAGGCAAGTTCCCCACCCGCAATGAGTTAAACCTCAGAGGGTCTTTTTATTCTTTTAAACTACTCCCCTAAATTGTTTCTTCCCTGAGAAGATCCAACATATGCTGTTTTCATTTTTGTATATATTGTACAAAGTTCGGGAAGCTGATAAATTCTCGAAAAAAGTAATATTTGTTGTAAATATACCATTCTCACAAAATTGCTGATAAACTTTTTTCCCCTGTGCCTCATAAGAAGAGAAAGCTCTCCGGGTTTCTGATTCTTATCTGTCTAGAGAGCTGTGTCTCTCAAAATTAATATGCCCCTTTGTATCTAAGGCAAAAATGACAGCTTATTTACTTGAGGAAGACTAATGGTAGAGTGGATTGATGGCTTTCTCTCTCTGTCTCTCTCTCTCATGCACACACACAAACACACAATTTCCTAGTGGAGAGAGCAGGGGCGTCAGAGCCAGAAGAACAGTTTTTTGTGGTATTTGTTAAGCGCTTGCTAGCGCTTAGAGAAGTGTTTTGCACATAGTAAGTGCTTAACAAATGTCATCATTATCATTATCATTATTATTGTGTGTCAAATATCGTTCTAAACACTGGGGCAAACACAGGTCAATTAGGTTAGACACAGTCCCTGTCACGCATGAGGCTCACAGTTTAAGTAGGAGGGGGGAGGTTTAATCCCAGTACCTCCACTTGTCTGCTGTATGACCTTGGACAAGTCACTTCACTTCTCTGGACCTCAGTTTCCTCAGCTGTAAAATGAGGATTGAGACTGTGAGCCCCACGTGGGGCAGGGACTGTGTCCAACCCCGAGAAGCAGCGTGGTAGAGTGGACAGAACAAGGGCCTGGGAATCAGAAGGTCATGGGTTCGAATCCCAACTGCCACTTGTCTGTTGTGTTACCTTGGACAAGTCACTTCACTTCTCTGGACCTCAGTTTCCTCAGCTGTAAAATGAGGATTGAGACCGTGAGCCCCACGTGGGACAGGGACTGTGTACAACCTGATTTCCTTGTCTCCCCCCCAGTGCTTAGTACAATGTCTGGCACATAGGAAGTCGTTAACAAATACCGTTAATATTATTATTATGTAGGACATGGACAGCATCCAACCTGATGATTTCAGCGTGGCTCAGTGGAAAGAGCCCGGGCTTGGGAGTCAGAAGTCATGGGTTCAAATCCCTGCTCCGCCACTTCTCAGCTGTGTAACTCTGGGCAAGTCACTTCACTTCTCTGGGCCTCAGTTCCCTCATCTGGAAAATGGGGATGAAGACCGTGAGCCCCAAGTGGGACAACCTGATCACCTTGTATCCTCCCTGGCGCTTAGAACAGTGCTTTGCACATAGTAAGGGCTTAACAAATGCCATCATTATTCCCCCTTCTTGACTGTGAGCCCGTTGTTGGGTAGGGACCATCTCTATATGTTGCCAACTTGTCCTACCCAAGCGCTTAGTACAGTGCTCTGCACTCAGTATGCACTCAATAAATACGATTGAATAAATGAATGAATGATTTTTATCTACCTCAGGGCTTAATATAGTACCTGCCACAGAGTGAGCACTTAACAAATACTATAAATAAAAAGTGTTGCATTCAAACTTATCATGTTGTATCATAATTCTTTGAACAGGCATATTTGCTAATATGCTAATGCAGCAAAGTTGCAATCAATAGGATTCCATTCACAGTATTTTAGAATGAGTGCTATGTAAATGTCTCAGGGCATACAGAGTTCAGAGTCACAGTTTGATGTTCATTCCTAATCATTATCCTCAATCAATTCATCAGTAGCATTTATCCGATGACTTCAGCCTTAAGAGCTCACATTTCTCAGCCAATAAGCACTTCATTCACTCATTCAATCAATCAAACAATCAATGAATCATATTTATTGAGCACTTACTGTGTGCAGAGCACTGAACTAAGCGCTTGGGAAGTACAAGTTGGCAACATATAGAGACGGTCCCTACCCAACAGTGGGCTCACAGTCTTCCTATGTGCCGGACACTGTACTAAGCACTGGGGTGGATACATTTCAAACAATTGTTAGCTGTCTCTATATGTTGCCAACTTATACTTCCCAAGTGCTTGGTACAGTGCTCTGCACACAGTAACTGCTCAATAAATATGATTGAATGGATGAATGAATGAACCTCAAAGGGGCTCACAGTCTTCATCCCCATTTTACAGATGAGGTAACTGAGGTCCAGAGAAGTGAAGTGACTTGCCCAAAGTCACACAGCTGACAAGTGGCGGAGCCAGGATTTGAACCCATGACCTCTGACTCCAAAGCCCGGGCTCTTTCCACTGAGCCACGCTGCTTCTCTAAAAAGTGGTTCTAAAAAGTGCAGCGATAGACTCAGAATCAATTAATCAATAGTATTTATTGAGCACTTACTGTGTACAGAGCACTGTACTAAATGCTTGGGAGAGTCCAATATAACAGAGTTGGAACTATGTCCCATCTGCTTATATAATGTCAATTCTAGCTCTTGGTTCAGTGCTTTGCCCATAGTAAGTGCAGATCGCCTTAAAATTAATGGTGAGGAGATTTTCTTGGATGTGAGGCTGTTTAAGAATGAAAACTTGGAGAAGCAGCGTGGCTCAGTGGAAAGAGCACGGTCTTTGGAGTCAGAGGTCATGAGTTCAAACCCCGGCTCTACCAATTGTCAGCTGTGTGACTTTGGGCAAGTCACTTAACTTCTCTTTGCCTCAGTTGCCTCATCTGTAAAATGGGGATTAAGACTGTGAGCCCCCCGAGGGACAACCTGATCACCTTGTAACCTCCCCAGTGCTTAGAACAATGCTTTGCACATAGTAAGCACTTAATAAATGTCATAATTATTATTACTATAAAACTATTGCTATCATTGCCCACACTATTATGTTTATCATTATTATCATCATCATCATCAATCGTATTTGTTGAGCTCTTACTATGTGCAGAGCACTGTACTAAGCACTTGGGATGTACAAGTTGACTGTCTTAGGAAGACAGTCCCTACCCAACAGTAGGCTCACAGTCTAAAAGGGGACAGAGAACAAAACCAAACATACTAACAAAATAAAATAAATAGAATTTATTATCTAACTTCTGGGGGATTATTATCCCCCTTCTAGTCTGTGAGCCCACTGTTGGTTAGGGACTGTCTCTATATGTTGCCAACTTGTTCTTCCCAATCGCTTAGTACAGTGCTCTGCACACAGTAAGCGCTCAATAAATACGATTGATTGATTCTGGGGAGTAGACTGTAAGGTTGCTATAACCAGGCAATGTGTCTGCTAATTCTGTCACACTGTATTCTCTCAAGTGCTTAGGACAGTGCTTGGCACAGAGTAAGTGCTCCATAAAAACCATTGATCGATTGGGGAACTCAAATTTCTCTCCCATACGGAAGCACATATATACATATGTCTATCATTTCTTCCAATAATAATGATAATAAAATGATAAAAATGATAATAATAATAAATGTGTTATATATTAAGCACTGCATACGTAATTCTATTTATTCTGATGGTTTTGACACCTGTCACCATGTTTTGTTTTGTTGTCTGTCTCCCCTTCTAGACTGTGAGCCCACTGTTGGGTAGGGACCATCTCTATATGTTGCTGACTTGTCCTTCCCAAGCGCTTAGGACAGTGCTCTGCACACAGTAAGCGCTCAATAAATATGATTGAATGAATAAATGTACAGGGCACCGTACTAAGAGCTGGGATAGATACAAGATAATCAGGCCGAAAACAGTCCCTGTCCCACAATGGGCTCGCAGTCGAAGTAGGAGGAAGAACAGTTATTAAATCCCCATTTTACAGATGAGGCAACTGAGGCCCAGAGAAGCGAAGTGACTTGCCCAAGATCACACAGGAGATAATTGGTAGAGCCAGAATTAGAACCCAGGACCCCCTGGCTCCCAGGGCCGAGTTCCTTCTGCTAGACAATGCTGCTTCTCAGTTCCCCTAATCTGTAATTTTGGTTAATAAGATGAATGTTAATGATGTTCATGTTATGTTAATAATGTTAATGTATATCTTCCCCAAAATACTGCAATCTCCTTGAAGGTAAGAATTCCATCTCCTGACTTCAACGTATTCCATTCAGCATTTAATAGGGTTTCAATAAATATTAGTAACTTAATATGAGTTTATAATGCATTCATTAGGAACTCAGTCTACTAGGAGAAGTGCCAAGGTGACAAAAAGAAAAACAAGCCACGGATCATTTCCAAATGGATGAATCGCTAGAAGGAAGCATTGGATGAATAGCGAAGTGAAGTGAAGCATTCTTAACCACCCAAGCACTTACTACAGTGCTCTGCATATAATAAGCACTCAATAAATACCACTGACTGATTGAGGCAGAATTTAAATTTTCTCTCCTGCACAGGCCCTACTTGAGCGGGTTGTAGAGTGGGCCAGCCCTCAATCCTTTCTCCAAGTTCGTCACCTCTGGAGAGTTTCATAAATCAGGAGAATTAGTCAGCGGTGATATATCAAACGGTGTTGAGGACATTGTTCATTTGGTGCCAAGGAAACTCACCCGTTGTGACAAAAAAGAAAACTGCAAGAGAAGTTAATGGTTTTAGGTTGCAAATATAATGCTTCAGGGAATCTAAATCATCATGGCTTTCTTAGAAAGGCAGCAGAGAACGAGATTGTGAGCCCGTTGTTGGGTAGGGACCGTCTCTGTACGTTGCCGATTTGTACTTCCCAAGCTCTCAGTACAGTGTTCTGCACACAGTAAGCGCTCAATAAATACGATTGAATGAATGAATAAACTCTAGACGAAGAATTGGTAAACATCCTCTTTCAAAAACAAGAAGGAAAAGAGCCCGGAGCCCGGGAGCCAGAGGCCCTTGAGTTCTAATCCTGGCTGTGCCACTTGTCTGCTCTGTGACCTTGGACAAGTGACTTAACTTCTCTGGGCCTCAGTTACCTCATCTGTAAATGGGGTAAACTGCCTTGTAAATGGGGTAAACTAAATGGAGAAGCAGTGTGGCTTAGCGGAAAGAGCCCAGGCTTGGGAATCAGAGGTCGTGGGTTCCAATCCCGGCTCCGCCACTTGTCAGCTGTGTGACCTTGGGCAAGTCACTTAATCAATCAATCAATCAATTATATTTATTGAGCGCTTACTGTGTGCAGAGCACTGTACTAACTGCTTGGGAAGTACAAGTTGGCAACATATAGAGATGGTCCCTACCCAACAGTGGGCTCACAGTCTAGAAGGGGGAGACAGAGAACAAAACAAAACATATTAACAAAATAAAAAAAATAGAATAGATATGTACAAGTAAAATAAATAAATAAATAGAGTAATAAATACGTACAAACATATATACATATATACAGGTGCTGTGGGGAAGGGAAGGAGGTAAGGCTGTGGGGGTGGAGAGGGGGAGGAGGGACTTTTCTGGGCCTCGGTTCTCTCATCTGTAAAATGGGGATGAAGACTGTGATCACCTCTTGGGACAACCTGATGACCTTGTATCTCCCTCAGCGCTTAGAACAGTGCTTTGCACAAATACCATCATCATTCATCAAACTCTCCCTACCTCTTAGATGATGAAATCATTTTAACCAGGAACAATGGCCAATCTGATCCTCTACCCCAGCATTTATCACAGTGTTGGGCACCTAGTAAGCAAGTACTAGAGAAGCAATCTGCTCTAGTGGATACAGCCCAGGCCTGGGGTCGGAAGGACCTGAGTTCAAATCCCAGATCTGCCACTTGTCTGCTGTGTTACCCTGAGCAAGTCATTTCATTTTGCTGTGCCTTGGTTCCCTCATCTATAAAATGAAGATTAAGAATCTGAACCCCTGTGGGGCAGGGATTGCATCCAACCCGATTTGCTTATATCCACCCCAGCGTGTAGTACAGTGCCTGGCACATAATAAATGCATAACCACTCTCATTGTTGTTATTGCTTCATGAAAGTAATAATATTAATACAATATGAATAATAAATGTGGCATTTGTTTAGCTCTTATTCTGTCCCAAGCACCGTACTAAGCACTGGGAAGGTAGATTAGGACAAAGTTTCTGTCCCACACAGCCCTTACAGCCTAAGTAGTGGGGAGGACAGTTATCGAATCCCCATTTGACAGGTGAGGAAACTGAGACCAATTAAAGTGACTTGTCCAAAGTCACACAACAGGCAAGTGGCTGAACGAGGATTAGAACCCAGATCCTGTGACTCCCCAGGCCCTGCTCTTTCCTCTAGGGCACGCAGCTTCTCATGATAATAATGAACATACTCAATTTTTGTTTCATAAAACAGGCTGCTCCGAGAGTTCTTTCCCCACCTCCAGCAGTGTGAGTTTAGAGAAGCAGTGTGGCCAAGTGAATAGAGGAAAGTCCTGGGAGCTATAATAATAATAATAATAATAATAATAATAATAATAATAATAATAATGATAATAATAATAATAATAATAATAATAATGGCATTTATTAAGCCCTTACTATGTGCAAAGCATCCATTCATTCATTCATTCAGTTGCATTTATTGAGCGCTTACTGTGTGCAGAGCACTGTACTAAGCACTTGGGAAGTCCAAGTTGGCAACATATAGAGATGGTCCCTACCCAACAGCGGGCTCACAGTCTAGAAGGGGGAGACAGACAACAAAACAAAACATATTAACAAAATAAAATAAATAGAATAAATATGCACAAGTAAAATAAATAGAGTAATAAATATGTACAAACATATTCTAGACTGTGAGCCCGTTGTTGGGTAGGAACCATCTCTATATGTTGCCGACTTTACTTCCCAAGCACTTAGTACAGTGCTCTGCACACAGTAAGTGCTCAATAAATATAATTGAATGAATGAATGAATATATACAGGTACTGTATATACAAAGCACTGTTCTAAGCGCTGGGGAGGTTACAAGGTGATCAGGTTGTCCCACAGGGGGCTCACAGTCTTAATCCCCATTTTACAGATGACGTAATTGAGGCCCAGAGAAATGAAGTGACTTGCCCAAAGTCACACAGCTGACAGTTGGCGGAGCCAGGATTTGAACCCATAACCTCTGACTCCAAAGTCCGTGCTCTTTCCACTGAGCCACGCTACTTCTCTGTAAGACCTGGGTTCTAATTCTGACTCCACCGCCTGCCTGCTGTATGACCTTGGGCATATCATTTCACTTCTCTGTGCCTCATTTACCTCATCTGTAAAATGGGGATTAAGAGAATCAGTGTGGCTGAGTTCATGGGTTCAAATCCCAGCTCTGCCAGTTGTCAGCTCTGTGATTTTGGGCAAGTCACTTCACTTCTCTGTGCCTCAATTACCTCATCTGTAAAATGGGGATTAAGACTGTGAGCCCCCCCGGGGAACAGCCTGATCACCTTGTAACCTCCTCAGCGCTTAGAACAGTGCTTTGCACATAGTAAGCACTTAATAAATGCCATTAAAAAAAAAACGACTGGCAGACCCATATGCGGGATCGGGGCTGTGTCCAACCTGATTAGCTGGTATCTCCCCCAGTGTTTAGAACAGTGCTTGGTACATAGTAAGCGCTTAACAAATCCCATAAACAGAATAAACAGAAAACAATGAGTAATGAGACCTACAAAAACAGTGGAGCCTGCCCGTCTGAATTGAAATGGAAATTGGTGATTGGTGAAGGAAAGGGGATTTTGGCAACTGGAGAGGCATTTATTCATTCATTCATTCAATCTTATTTATTGAGCACTTACTGTATGCAGAGCACTGTACTAAGCACTTGGGAAGTACAAATTGGTAACATATAGAGACGGTCCCTACCCAATTGTGGGCTCACAGTCTAAAAGCAGTGTAGCTTAGTGGAAAGACCCCAGGTCGTGGGTTCTAATCCGAGCTCTGCCACTTGTCTGCTGTGTGACTTTGGGCAAGTCACTTCACTTCTCTGTGCCTCAGTTGCCTCATCTGTAAAATGGGGATTAAGACTGTGAGCCCCAAGTGGGACAACCTCATTACCTATTATCTCCCCCAGCGCTTAGGAAAGTGCTTGGCTCATAGTAAGTGCTTAACAAATACCATCATCATCAAATTGTTTTTGAAGTGGAGATTTGATATTGGACGATGACTTTTATATACATCTCTTCACTGAGATTTTTGTGGTAGAAGATAACATTTCCAGTGACTATTGAATAACGGGGGTTTATGATTTTCTCTGCAGGATTTCCTGGAGCCTGTCAGGTTGACAGCTAATTAGTTAGCAGACTCCAGTCTATGACAAGTAGAGAAGGTGTCTCTGGTCTCCATTTTCTCCCCTAAGGCAGGGGTCTATACAAAATTCCCACCTAAACAAAGGGTTCCCTTAAAGAGAAGAGTTCTTATTTCCTTTGAAACTGGACTCAAGGTACCTGGACTCTTCCCTTTGTGATTTAGTAAAAGAGAAAAAAAAAGAGCACAATTTGTCATTGGATAACTTTTGTCAGTAGAAGATTGAAACTCTTCGTGAGTGGCAGAAGTAAGGACACATTTGAATTCTTCATGTCAGTCTCCTTTCTCCCCATCCAATTCTTCTCTGTCCAATTTCTGGCTTTCGGGGAATAAGATAGGAAAGAATCATCCACAAAATGTCTTTGGAAAGTGTAGAAAGCCGGCTTTTTTCCTCAAAGAAAAGAGCTTACTGGGAATGCAGCATGGCCTAGTGGACAGAACACAGGCCTGGGAATACCTTGGTTCTAATCCCTCTCTGCCACTTTTTTTACCGTTTCCCAAAGTATTTAAATGGTGACTATGTGTCAAACACTGTTCTACATTCTGGGGTAGGTAAAAGTTGATTCCATTGGACACCCTCCCGTTCACGCATGATGCTCACAGTCTAAGTGGGAGGGAAAATGGATAGCCCCATTTTACAGTTGAGGAAACTGAGGCACCGAGCAGGTCAGTTTACTTCTCTTTGCCCCAGTTACTGCGTCTGTAAAAATGGAGATTAAGACTCCGAGCCTTGTATGTTACTGATCTGTACTTTCCAAGCGCTTAGTACAGTGCTCTGTACACAGTAAGTGCTCAATAAATGTGACTGAATGAATGAATGAATATAGGACAGAGACTGTGTCCAACCTAATTAACTTACATCTACCCCCCTGTGCTTAGAATGATGCCTGGTACATAATAAGTTCATAACAAATACCATAAGAAAAAGAAAATAAAATATAAGGAATAGAAGACTTTTGGGTTCTGTCGTGGGCGAAAAAATAAAAACACAGGATAAGGACAACCATATAGTTCCTCAAAGGGATGATTCAGTAAATCTCCGGTGGATCTTAAAAGTGAGAAAGTTGAAATAAGCAGAGAAAAGCACAACAGTTGTTGTTTTTTCTAAAGAGAAAGAGAATAGGCTCACAAAGTAATATGAAATTTTTGGATGAAAGGCATTGAAAGAGATCTTGCTATTAAAGCAAATACGAATAATTCTAAAATACATACAGTTTTTCCTAACCTCATTCACCTTTCCCCATGGAAATAGCTTATACAAATCTTTTCAGCGATTGATAACAGCATTTACATTATAATGCCAATATCACAGACTTCTCAACCATGGAATATCCTCATTCCTGTGAAATCCCACTATTGCAGTTCTCCACTATTTTCTTGGTTAAATTAACTCAAGATGCCCTGGGCTCAACAAAACTGAAATGTCCACTGGAGAACAGGGAAAAAGTCACCTTAACATTCCCTACCTATTGACTTTTTGGAGAAGAAAATGTTCCAGAGCAAATGACACACTGAAATGTGCATTTTTTGGAGGCCAGTAATGTCCAATGAAACCTGACTGTTTGTTCTCTTAAATTTATCAATCGATCAAGCAATCAATGGCATTTATTGAGCACTTATTAAGCACTTAGTACAGTGCTCTGCACACAGTAAGCGCTCAATATATACGATGAATTAATGAATGTGCTTCTCCTAATAATAATGATACTTGTTAAGCACTCACGATGCTCCTGGCACTATACTAAATCAGGGATTGTCTCTATTTGTTGCTGAATTGTACTTTCCAAGCACTTCGTACAGTGCTCTGCACACAGTAAGTGCTCAATAAATATGACTGAATGAATCAATTATGGCATTTTTTGAGCATTTACTGTGTACAGAGAACTGTGCTAAGCACTAAATCTCATCTATCTCACAGCCGACAGCTCGCACAGAGAATCAACCAATCAATCAATCAATTGTACTTTACAGAGAAGTAAAGTGACTTGCCCAAGGTCACACAGCAGCCAAGTGGCACAGTCAGGATGAGAAACCAGGTTCTCTGAATTCCAGGCCCATGCTCTATCCACGCTGCTTCTCACTGAATACTGGGGGTTGAACTTCTCTTTATTTGGACAAGAAATCCCAGCATCTTAACCTGTGCTTCTCTTTTCTATTAATTACTTTTTTTGTTCAGCCAGAAGCCAGGGTATTTTCCGTACTTAATTCCTTACCCCTACTTGCACGTGACTCTATATCATTAATAAATATCTGTTCATAATAATAATAACAATGATGATGGCACTTATTAAGCACTTATTTTGTGCAAAGCACTCTTCTAAGTGCTGGGGCGGTTACAAGGTGATCAGGTTGTCCCACATGGGGCTCACAGTCTTAATCCCCATTTTACAGATGAGATAACTGAGACACCTTGTAACATCCCCAGCGCTTAGAACAGTGCTTTGCACATAATAAGCACTTAATAAATGCTATTCTTCTTCTTCTTCTTCTTCTTTTTCTTCTTCTTCTTCTTCTTCTTCTTCTTCTTCTTCTTCTTCTTCTTCTTCTTCTTCTTCTTCTTTCTTCTTTCTTCTTCTTTTCTTCTCTCTGAATTGGTAGACACGTTTCCTGCCCAGAGTGAGCTAGAGTAAAATAGCAGTAGAAGACACATCCCTACCTAGAGAAGCAATGTGGCTCAATGGAAAGACCCCGGGCTTTGGAGTCAGAGGTCGTGGGTTCAAATCCTGGCTCTGCCAATTGTCAGCTGTGTGATGTTGGGCAAGTCACTTAACTTCTCTGGGCCTCAGTTACCTCATCTGTAAAATAGAGATTAAGACTGTGAGCCCCACGTGGGACAACCTGATCACCTTGTATCCTCCCCAGTACTTAGAACAGTGCTTTGCACATAGTAAGTGCTTAACAAATGCCATTATTATTGTTACCTCAAGGAGTTTACAGCTTACTTTGTGCAGAATACTTTTACTGAGCTCTTGGGAGAGTAGGGCTGAGTTAAATAGACATGATCCCTGCCTTCAAGAAGCTTACAAGTTCCCTGCTCATCGAACAGGGTACTAAGTGCTCGGGAGAGCACAATAATGATAGACAATGTAATATAATAACTATGGTATGTGTTAAGCGCTTTCTAAGAGAAGCAGCATGGTTCAGTGGAAAGAGCTCGGGCTTTGGAGGCAGAGGTCATGGGTTCAGGGGTTCAAATCCCAGTTCTGCCAATTATCAGCTATGTGACTTTCGGCAAGTCACTTAATTTCTCAAAGCCTCAGTTCCCTCGTCTGTAAAATGAGGATTAAAACTGTGAGCCCCACGTGGGACAACTTGATCACCGTGTATCCCCCCCAATGCTTAGAACAGTGGTTGGCACATAGTAAGCGCTTAACAAATGCCATCATTATCATTATTATTATTACTTGGCACATGCCAAGCACTGTTCTAAGCGCTGGGATAGATGAAAGGTAATGAGGTTGCCCCACAGGGGGCTCACAGTCTTAATCCCCATTTTATAGATGAGGCAACTGAGGCACAGAGAAATGAAGTGACTTGCCCAAGGTCACACAGCAGACGAATAGAAGAGCAGGATTAGAACCCAAGTCCTTCTGACTCCCAGACCCAGGGTCTAAGAGCTAGGCCATGATGCTTCTTTATTATACGTTATAGAATATACTATTATATAGTATAATATGATACACTAATAGATGATATATCTTCATATAGGTAATAATATCATCAATTGCACAGTCAATGTATTTGTTTTCAATATCCCAAGGATGGGTATTTTTATATGCATCTTCCCCATTAGAGTGGAAGCTTCTTGTGTAGAGGGAATCTGTCTTTTAATAATAATAATAATAATGATGGTACTTGTTAAGTGCTTACTATGTGTCAGGCACCGTACTAAGCACTGGAGTAGAGACAAGCAAACGGAGTTGGACACAATCTCAGTCCCATGTGGGGCTCACATTCTCAATCCCCATTTTACAGATGAGGTAACTGAGTCCCAGAGGATTGAAGTAACTTGCCCAAGGTCACACAGCAGACTGGTGGGATTAGAACCCAGGTCCTTCAAACTCCCAGGCCCGGGTTCTATCCACTATGCCATGCTGCTTCCAACCTTTCTCCAAGCAGTCAAGTGATGCTTTGTAAATAATATTAACACCACGAAAGCATGAAAGAGCCTGTAAGCTAGTTTTCTTACTTCTTCTAAGTCCAAAAGCTGCCGTCATCATCGATCATGCCCTTGTTCCTTGCTGGGCAATCAGGATCAATAAACTATGCCAACACTTCTCTTGATCTCTCAATGCTTTATACAACAGGATGGCTTAAGGCAGATTAGCAGAATACCTTGGCTTTGATGATGAAACTCCATGGTTTATAGTTACAATACCATCCCCAGATATGACTTTCCCCAAACTATTCTCATCTTAAATCAAAATGAAGAGCAAACGTCCTCATCTCAGATCAAACTTGGGGGATTAGAGGAAAGTCCGAGCGTGGGTATTTTCTGTCGGCAACAGTGCTCAACACAGTGATTTTTTGTTTTGTTTTGTTTCATTTTGTGGTATTTGTTAACAATATAATAATAATGATGGTACTACTTAAGCGCTTAACTATGTGCCAAGCATTATTCTTAGCACTGGGGTAGATACAAGGTAATCAGATTGTCCCACATGGGGCTCACAGACTGAATCCCCATTGTCCAAATGAGGTAACTGAGGCCCAGAGAAGTGAAGTGACTTGCCCAAAGTCACACAGCTGATAAGCGACAGAGCCGGGATTAGAATAGAATACCTATTGTTGGGTAGGGATTGCTTTTTTACTTGTACATATTTACTATTCTATTCATTTTATTTTGTTCATATGTTTTGTTTTGTTTGGTTGTCTGTCTCCCACTTCTAGACTGTGATCCCGCTGTTGGGTAGGGACCGTCTCTATATGTTGCCAACTTGTACTTCCCAAGTGCTTAGTACAGTGCTCTGCACACAGTAAGCACTCAATAAATACGACTGAATGAATTATTTAGAACCCACCACCTCTGACTCCCAAGCCCAGCCTCTTTCCACTAAGCCACATTGCTTCTCACTTGGATTCTCTGCTCATTAATCACCTCTCCATGCCTCAGCTTGTCTGAGCTGCGATATGATCCTATCTACCAAGTCTATTGCACTTCTATTGCCCTCCTTCCTCTCCCCCTCTTCCCCCTCTCCATCGTCCCTGCCTTACCTCCTTCCCTTCCCCACAGCACCTGTATATATGTATATATGTTTGTACGTATTCATTACTCTATTTATTTATTTATTCATTTGTACATATCTATTCTATTTACTTTATTTTGTTAATATGTTTTGTTTTGTTCTCTGTCTCCCCCTTCTAGACTGTGAGCCCACTGTTGGGTAGGGACCGTCTCGATATGTTACCAACTGGTACTTCCCAAGCGCTTAGTATAGTGCTCTGCACACAGTACGTGCTCAGTAAATATGATTGGTTGATTGATTGATTGATTTGAAGCTCCTAGAACAGTGTTCTGCACATACTAGATAAAGATATTCAAGGGCAAGGGTAGTATTTTTTGAAACTGATTGAAATTGTCTCAAGTGCTCAGTACAATGATCAGCCCATGACAAGAACCAGCTATCGCACATTGAACCCTTCCCTCTAAGAACTTACCATTTAACGGCGGAAACTGATATTAAGATAAATTACAGACAGGGGAATTCAGCAGGGTATATGGATATGGACATTTATGCTGAGGTGAGAATTGAAATGCTTAATTTGGACATGGAATTCAATTGGGTTGATCGAGTCCCACGTGGAATTGGCTGGAACAAAAACCCAGAATTCTGGGAGAAGCACAAGGTAAACAAATAGAGCTTTGTTTGGTTGCATTTTGGGGCTGTCATTGCAATTATGGTTTGCTTTACAGTCCTGTCTTTGGTTTACAAGGTCAAAATGATCTGGAGCCAGCATCTCCAACGGGTCTCGTTGGCTGGCGAAGAAGCTGACATCTCTCCGTCTGCAAGGGGATGTGGGAATTATGACAGATTCAGTCCTGTGGAGCAGTGTCTGTTCGATACTGGAAGCTCCGGTTGATAGATGGAAGGGAAGCCACAGCAGATGCTGACTTCATTAATCAATTAAATTCATTTTTCATGGCAACCTAATGAATATCCAGGGACTGCTTAATGCCAAGCGTGGGAAATAAATAAACTGGGGAAACACAGCGTGGATAGAATCAAACTAAAAAAGATACTTGTTCCAAAGAGGTCTGTTGCAGTGGCTCTGGCCTTAGCAGTGAATGTCTGATCAGTCAACTGCATTTATTGAGCGTATATTGTGAGCAGAGCACTATACTAAGTGCTTGAGTATGACAGAACAATAAACAGACACATTCCCTGCCCACAACAAGCTTAAAGTCTGGTGGTAGTAAAGAGCAAAAGATGCTCTACATGTCAACTCAGCTTGTCAAGAATCTGTGCTGCTAATTATAACGATTGCGGTGTTTATTAAGTGCTTACTGTGTACCAAGCATTGTACTAAACTAGGGGGTAGGAACAAGATTATCAGGCTGGACACAGTCTCTGTCCCACACTGGCTGGACTGTGAGACCGTTGTTAGGTAGGGATTTTTTATTTTACTTGTACATATTTACTACTCTATTTATTTTATTTTGTTAATATGTTTTGCTGTTTGTCTCCCCCTTCTACAGTGTGAGCCCGCTGTTGGGTAGAGACTGTCTCTATATGTTGCCAACTTGTACTTCCCAAGCACTTAGTACAGTGCTCTGCACACAGCAAGCGCTCAATAAATACGATTGAAGGAATGAATGAATATTTGTTGCTGAATTGTATTTTCCAAACGCTTAGTACAGTGCTCTACATGCAGTAAGCACTCAATAAATACGATTGATTGAACGAGTGAATGGACTAATAGCCTAAGTAGGAGGGAGGACAGGTATTGAATCCCCATTTAATGGAGGAGGAAACCGAGGCACAGACAAGTTGACTGACTTTCCTAAGGCCTTACAGCAGGCAAGTGGCAGAAGAGGGATTAGAACCCTGAACTTCTGACTCTCAGGCCTGTTCTCTTTCCACTAGGCCCCACTGATTCTCTGTTCAATGTCCGTGTGGCATCTCTTCATCTTGCCCCAATTCCCTAGGGATTTGTCAATTATCTGTGTCCACTTATCGCTTCTACTTGATTGTTGTGTGACCTTAGGCAAGTCACTTAACTTTTCTGTGTCTCATTTTCCTCATCTATAAAAGAGGGAATAAATGCAAGTTCTTCCTAAAACAGAGAATAAATGCAAGTTCTCCCTCTCCCTTAGTCAGTGTGGCTTAGTGGAAAAAGCCCGGGCTTGGGAGTCAAAGGTCAAGGGTTCAAATCCCGGCTCCACCACTTATCTGCTGTGTGAACTTGGGCAAGCCACTTAACTTTTCTGTGCTTCAGTTCCCTCATTTGTAAAATGGGGATGAAGACTGTGAACCCCACATGGGACAACCTCATCACCTTGTATCCCCCCCGGTGCTTAGAAGAGTGCTTTGCACATAGTAAGTGCTTAATAAATGTTATTATTATTATTATTATTATTAATTATTATTATTATTATTATTATTATTATTATTATTAATTATTATTATTATTATTATTAGTCTGTGGCCCCAATGTGGGATGGGGATTGTATTCAGGATGGCAGATATCATGTATCTATACTAAGACAGTGTTTGACACATAATAATATGGTATTTGTTAAGCGCTTACTATGAGCAAAGCACTGTTCTAAGGGCTGAGGAGGATACAAGGTGATCTGATTGTCCCGTGTGGGGCTCACAGTCTTAATCCCCATTTTACAGATGACGTAACTGAGGTGCAAAGAAGTGAAGTGACTAGCCCAAAATCACACAGCTGAAAAGTGGCGGAGCTGGGATTAGAACCCATGACCTCTGACTCCCAAGCCTGTGCTCTTTCCACTGAGCCACGCTGTTTCTCTAAGTAAGCTCTTAAACACTATGATCATTATAATTAGATGTTCTGCTTCTTGAGGCTATAACATCTCTGTCATTTTCTTTTATTGTCCTCTCCCAAGCACGTAATAGTTTCTCCACCAGACGATGACTCTCCCCGGCTTCAAAGCCTTATCAAAGGCCCATCTAGCCCACTGTTGGGTAGGAACCATCTCTATATGTTGCCAACTTTTACTTCCCAAGCACTTAGTACAGTGCTCTGCACACAGTAAGCGCTCAATAAATATGATTGAATGAATCGCCTCCAAGAGGCCTTCCCAGACTAAGCCCCCCTTTCCTCTTCTCCCACTCCCTTCTGCATCACCCTGACTTGCTTTCTTAATTCATCCTCCTTCCCAGCCCCGCAGCACTTATGTCCATATCTGTCATTTATTTATTTCTATTCATGTCTGTCTCCCCCTTCTCTAGACTGTCAGCGAGTCGTGGGCGGGGAATGTGCCTGTTTATTATTGGATCGTACTCTCCTAAGCGCTTAGTACAGTGCTCTGCATACAGTCAGTGCTCAATAAATTCGACCGGATGAAAGAAAAGCATGTAATAAGTGCTCAATAAATCCATTCGTTCAATCGTATTTATTGAGTGCTTCCCGTGAGCAGAGCACTGTACTAAGCACTTGGGAAGTACAAGTCGGCAACATATAGAGACGGTCCCTAGTGGAAAGATCATGGGCTTTGGAGTCAGAGGTCATGGGTTCGAATCCCAGCTCTGCCACTTGTCAGCTGAGTGACTTTGGGCAAGTCACTTAACTTCTCTGGGCCTCAGTTCCCTCATCTGTGAAATGGGGACTAAGACTGTGAGCCCCATGTGGGGCAACCTCATAACCTTGTATCTTCCCCAGCTCTTAGAACAGTGCTTTGCACATAGTAAGCACTTAACAAATACCATTATTATTATTATTATTATTATTATTATTATTATTATTATTATTATTATTATTATTATTACCATTATAGAAACAACTGATTGGTGGACATCAATTGTAGCCTTCATTTTCTTCTATCAGTGGTACTTATTGATACCACATGTACCTCTGCCACATGTCTGCTGTGTGACACTGGGCAAGTCACTTAACTTCTCTGAGCCTCAGTTACCTTATCTATAAAATGGGCCCCGCGTGGGACAACCTGATCACCTTGTATTCCTCCCAGCGCTTAGAACAGGGCTTTGCACATAGTAAGTGTTTAACAAATGCCATCATTATCATTATTATTATTGAATGCTTACTGTGCGTAGAGCACTGTACTAAGTGCTTAGAGTGTAAGGTCGTTGTGGGCAGAGAACATTCCTCTCTGTTTTGTATTTCCCAAGGGTTTAGTTCATTACACCCAGAGGGTGCTTAATGTATTCTATTCCTACTTAGTAACAGCCATGAACCTGTTGCCAACTTGTACTTCCCAAGTGCTTAGTACAGTGCTCTGCACACAGTAAGTGCTCAATAAATACGATTGAATGAATGAATGAATGAATGAATGAATGTAGCCTAGTAGGTCATTGATGGCCTGTCAGTGAGTAATCATGAATCCAAAGTAAGCCACTACCACCAGTAAGGTTGACACTCCTGTGTTAATAATAATAATGATAATTATTATTATCATGGTATTTGTTAAGTGCCTGCTCTGAATCAGGCACTATACAAAGTGCAGGGATTGATACAAGCAAATTGAGTCAATCAATCAATCAATCAATCAATCATATTTATTGAGCACTTACTGTGTGCAAAGCACTGTACTAAGCACTTGGGAAGTCCAAGTTGGCAACATATAGAGACAGTCCCTACCCAACAGTGGGCTCACAGTCTAGAAGGGGGAGACAGAGAACAAAACCAAACATACTAACAAAATAAAATAAATAGAATAGATATGTACAAGTAACATAAACAAACAAATAAATAAATGAATGAATGAATGAATGAATGAATGAATGAATAAATAAATAAATAAATAAATAAATAAATAGAGTAATAGATATGTACAAACATATATATATCTATATATCTATATATCTACATATATATATATCTATATATATATATCTACATATATATCTATATATATCTATATATATCTCTCTATATATAGATATATATAGATATATATAGATATACAGATATATATATAGATAGATATATAGATATATATACAGGTGCTGTGGGAAAGGGAAGGAGGTAAGATGGGGGGGGAAGGAAGGAGGTAAGATGGGGGGATCTCTTTTATAGTTCCCATCCCACATGGGGCTCACAGTATCAATCCCCATTTAACAGATGAGGTATCGGAGGCCCAGGGAAATCCTCCGTGACATTTCCATCCAGCAAGCAGCCGCTGGGACTTTATTTCCAGAACAGAAAGTCACGGCCACTAGGCAACTGAGCCGTCACCACCTGCTAACCAGCTGCTCCTCCCTTGACCCCGAATTTTTATTTTGGGGGCCACATCGGGAGAGAGCAAAGCAAGAAGTGCAGGAGGGAGAGCTGTTGATGTTCCGTTGGGTCTGCAGAATGACTTATCCACTGCGTTTGTTTCTTATCCCTCATTAGCCCCACGACTTTCTGTAATTAAGTGGGTGAGGTTTGCCAAGGCCGTTCAAGTCTCTTAGAAGACAATCGTCAATTCTACAGCGGGAGCCGAAACGATCGGATGTTTATCGTTCCACCGCGAAACTGCACAAGGCCGAGGGAGGGTAGGATGTTGTCGTGTAGGAAAGAGAATTTGCTGCCAAGATACAAGGGACTGTGCAGAATTTCACTCAAGAGGATTTTGAAAAGGCATCAAGAAATTGGCAGAGATCCCACTGGAATTAAATCGAAAAACTTTGGGTCTAAGGCTCCTAAAAGTTTGGGTGTTCGTCTGAATCATTGGACGCTTTCAAATGTCACAGGAACAGCCTTGGTCTGATGGTTTATGTTGCTTCCTTTCATTTTTAGAGAAGCAGCGTGGCTCAGTGGAAAAGAGCACAGGCTTTGGAGTCAGAGGTCATGGGTTCAAATCCCGCCTCTGCCAATTGTCAGCTGTGTGACTTTGGGCAAATCACTTAACTTGTACATATCTATTATATTTATTTTGTTAATATGTTTTGTTTTGTTCTCTGTCTCCCCCTCCTAGACTGTGAGCCCACTGTTGGGTAGGGACCGTCTCTATGTGTTGCCAACTTATACTTCTCAAGCGCTTAGTACAGTGCTCTGCACACAGTAAGCGCTCAATAAATACAATTGATTGACTAACTTCTCTGTGCCTCAGTTACCTCATCTGGAAAATGGGGATTAAGACTGTGAACCCCCTGTGGGACAACCTGATCGCCTTGTAACCTCCTCAGCACTTAGAACAGTGCTTTGCACATAGTAGGTGCTTAATAAATGTCATCATATTATTATTATTATTTTTGAGGTATTGAAATGCCAACCTTCTTGCAGTAATGATATGTATATACCTGTCATTTATTCATTTGTATTAATATCTGCCTCCCTCTCTAGAATGTCAGCTCTTTGTGGGCAGGGAATGTGTCTGTTTACTGCTATATTGTACCCTCCCCAGTGCTTAGTACAGTGCTCTGCACACAGTAAGTGACCAATAACTATTATTGACTGACTGATCTGATCCCATAGGGACCAGACTGTTTGTGCTTACAGGGTAAGTAGCATGGCTTAGTGGATAGACCACAGGCTTGGGCATCAGAAGGAATGGGATTATTAAAAACAATAATAATGATAATAATAATGGTACTTGTTATAATAATAATAATAATAATAATAATAATAATAATAATAGTATTTGTTAAGTGCTTACTATGTGCCAAGCACTGTTCTAAGCACTGGGGTAGATACAAGGTGATCAGGTTGTCCCACGGGGGGCTCACAGTCTTAATCCCCAGTTTACAGATGAGGGAACTGAGACACAGAGAAGTGAAGCGACTTGCCCAAAGTCACACAGCTGACAAGCGGCAGAGCCAGGATTTGAACCCATGATCTCTGACTCCAAAGCCCAGGCTCTTTCCACTGAGCCACACTGCTTCTCTAGTTAAGCACTTACTATGTGGGAAGCACTGTTCTAAACGCTTCTAGACTATGAGCCTATTGTTGGGTAGGGACCATCTCTATATGTTGCCAACTTGTACTTCCCAAGTGCTTAATACAGTGCTCCGCACACAGTAAGCGATTAATAAATATGATTGAATGAATGAATGAATGAAAATGCTGGAGTAGATAAAAATCAATCAGGTTGGACACAGTCCCTGTCCTTCATGGGGCTCACACTTTTAATCCCCATTTTCCAGATGAAGTAACCAAGGCCCAGAGAAGTGAAGTGACTTGCCCAAAGTCACACAGAAGACAAGCGGCATAGGACAACAAACTACGCTAGACATGTGCCCTGCCCACGATGAGTTTACAGTCTAGAGGGGGATACAGAAGTTAATATGCATAAATTAAAAAATATGTACTTAAATGCTATGGGGTTGAGGGAGGGGTGAATAAATTATTAATAAAGAGTGAAAATCCAAGTACAAAAAGGTGACAGAAGGGAGTGGGAAAGAGGAAACGAGGGCTTATTCCAGGAAAGCCTCTTGGAGGTGGTGTGCTTTTAGTAAGAGAAGCAGTACAATACGAGAAGCAGCGTGGCTCAGTGGAAAGAGCATGGGCTTTGGAGTCAGAGGTCATGGGTTCAAATCTCAGCTCTGCCACTTGTCAGCTGTGTGGCTTTGGGTAAGTCACTTAACTTCTCCAGGCCTCTGTGCATCTGGAAAATGGGGATTAAGACTGTGAGCCCCACATGGGACAACCTGATCACCTTTTAAACTCCCTAGCGCTTAGAGCAGTACTTTGCACATAGTAAGCACTTAATAAATGCCATTATTATTATTATTATTATTATTATTATTGTTATTATTATTATTATTATTATTATAAGACATTGGAGGTGGGGAAAGTGATTATCTGTCAGACATGAAGAGGGATGTGAGCAAGAGGTCGAGGCTAAGGAGGATGAGATAAAGATATTCATTCATTCGATCATATTTATTGAGCGCTTACTGTGTGCAGAGCACTGTACTAAGCACTTGGGAAATACAAGTCGGCAACACATAGAGACGGCCCCTACCCAACAGCGGGCTCACAGCCGAGAAGAGGGAGACAGACAACAAAACAAAACATGTAGACAGGTGTCAAAACTGTCAGAATAAATATAATTATATCTATTTGCACATCATTAATAAAATAAATACAGTAGTAAGTATATACCAGTATGTTCCACTACATTAAACCGGCACTAACCAAGTTATCCAGTTTTAAGATGCAGGAACCAAACCATTCTTACATGAAAGAGAGAAGCAGCATGTCTCAGTGGAAAGAGCCCGGGCTTTGGAGTCAGAGGTCATGGGTTCAAATCCTGGCTCCACCAATTGTCAGCTGTGTGACTTTGGGCAAGTCATTTAACTTCTCTGGGCCTCAGTTTCCTCATCTGTAAAATGGGGATGAAGAGTGTGAGCACCCCGTGGGACAACCTGATCACTTTGTAACCTCCCCAGCACCTAGAACAGCGCTTTGCACGTAATAAGCACTTAATAAATGTCATTATTATTACTGTTATTATTATTATTATCTGCATGTGCTGGAAGCTGATTCTTAATGCCCCCAGTGAAGAAGTTCCTGATGATGACCAGAAAACCTCTCCGTTCAGTTTAATAGGACTGGAAACATTGTGCAAATGTGGGATTGGGTCCACCCTCCTCTTTGAGTAGGAATGTACAGTGCTCTGCACACAGTAAGTGCTCAATAAATACGATTGATTGATTGATTGATTAATTGAATAACGTGCAGAGCATTCTGCTTTAAGAATTGAAATGATAGCCGGAGCATGTTTCCGTTGCATTTTGTGCTCATAGAATGAAGGACTTTTTGAGAATGCCAAGTAGTTGAGATTTAAGGTGATGCCTATAGTAAGGTTGTGTATATGTCTGCGTGGAGCAGGAACGAAGAAAGACTTAGGCATTTGTCAATCAATCAATCAATCAATCAATCGTATTTATTGAGCACTTACTGTGTGCAGAGCACTGTACTAAGCACTTGGGAAGTACAAGTTGGCAACATATGGAGACGGTCCCTACCCAACAGTGGTCTCACAGTCTAGAAGGGGGAGACAGAAAACAAAACAAAACATACTAACAAAATAAAATAAGCAGAATAGATAAGTACAAGTAAAATAAATAAATAAATAGAGTAATAAATATGTTCAAACATATATACATATATACAGGTGCTGTGGGAAAGGGAAGGAGGTAAGGTGGGGGGATGGAGAGGGGGAGGAGGAGGAGAGGAAGTAGGGGGCTCAGTCGTGGAAAGCCTCCTGGAGGAGGTGAGCTCTCAGTAGGGCCTTGAAGGGAGGAAGAGAGCTAGCTTGGCGGATGTGTGGAGGGAGGGCATTCCGGGCCAAGGGAAGGACGTGGGCCGGGGGTCGACAGTGGGACAGGTGAGAACGAGGCCCAGTGAGGAGATTAGCAGCAGAGGAGTGGAGGGTGTGGGCTGGGCTGGAGAAGGAGAGAAGGGAGGTGAGGTAGGAGGGGGCAAGGGGATGGACAGCCTTGAAGCCGAGGGTGAGGAGTTTCTGCCTGATGCGTATGTTGATTGGTACCACTTGAGATTTTTGAGGAGGGGAGTAAGTGACATGCCCAGAGCATTTCTGGACAAACACAATCCGGGCAGCGGCGTGAAGTATGGATTGAAGTGGGGAGAGACAGGAGGATGGGAGATCGGAGAAGTGGCTGATACAGTAGTCCAGACGAGATAGGATAAGAGATTGAACGAGCAGGGTAGTGGTTTGGATGGAGAGGAAAGGGCGGATCTTGGCAATGTTGCGGAGCTGAGACCGGCTGGTTTTGGTGATGGCTTGGATGTGAGGGGTGAACGAGAGAGCGGAGTCGAGGATGACACCAAGTTTGCGGGCCTGTGAGATGGGAAGGATGGTAGTGCCGTCAACAGTGATGGGAAAGTCAGGGAGAGGTCAGGGTTTGGGAAGGAAGACAAGGAGTTCAGTCTTGGACATGTTGAGTTTTAGGTGGCGGGCAGACATCCAGATGGAGATGTCCTGAAGGCAGGAGGAGATGTGAGTCTGGAGGGAGGGGGAGAGAGCAGGGGCAGAGATGGAGATCTGGGTGTCATCAGCGTAGAGATGATAGTTGAAGCTGTGGGAGTGAATGAGGTCACCAAGGGAGTGAGTGAGATTGAGAACAGAAGGGGACCAAGCACTGAACCTTGAGGAACCCCTACAGTAAGAGGATGGGAGGGGGAGGATGAGCCTGAAAAAGAGACTGAGAATGAACGACGAGAGAGATAAGAGGAGAACCAGGAGAGGACGGAGTCTATGAAGCCAAGATTGGATAACGTGTTGAGGAGAAGGGGGTGGTCCACAGTGTCGAAGGCAGCTGAGAGGTCGAGGAGGATTAGGATAGAGTATGAGCCATTGGATTTGGCAAGCAGGAGGTCATTGGTGACCTTTGAGAGGACAGTTTCCGTAGATTGTAGGGGACGGAAGCCAAGCTGGAGGGGGTGGAGGAGAGAGTTGCTGTTGAGGAATTCGAGGCAGCACGTGTAGACGACTCATCTACTTTGTCCTGAAGGTGGGTGGAAATTAACATCTTGTTTGATACGGGGGAATTGGCTTTACCCCTGCGTCGGTGTGAAATTGTGTTTGGGATGAGTGATGTTTGAATGACTTGGCTGGTGTTGTGAAAACGTGTATTGTTCACTGAAGATAAGTTCCTAGCTGAATTTGGGTAGCTCCGCAGATTGAGAGTCATTTTATTGGCCTGGGATTTATAATTCTTCTCCCTTCTCTCACCTATTCATGAATTCACCCAGGAACTTGCAACAAATTTGCAAGTTAAGGCTTGGGGGTAGGAAACTTAACCAATGTGCCTTCAGGACCAGAGCTATCAGTTTGGGAGGTCAAAAGGGAATTCCTTTGAGAGAAGTATAGACTGAAGTGGGGAGAGACACAAGGATGGGAGATAAGAGAGGAGGCTGATGCAGTAATCCAGTCGGGATAGGATGAGAGATTGAATGAGCAGGGTAGTGGTTTGGATGGAGAGGAAAGGGCGGATCTTGGAGATGTTGCTGAGGTGAGAACGGCAGGTTTTGATGATGGATTGGATGTGGGGGGTGAATGAGAGAGCAGAGTCGAGGATGACACCAAGTTTGCGGGCTTGTGAGACAGGGAGGATGGTAGTGCCGTCTACAGTGACGGGAAAATGAGGGAGAGGATAGGGTAGAGTGAAAAGGATGGTTTGAGAGGCACAAGGAATGTGGTCTGGGTTATAGAAGGAAAGCAAAGTAAGAAAAGAGGGGGTACTGTACTAAGTGCTTGGGAGAGTACAATACAATAGCATGACATAGTAGATAGAGCGTGGGCTTGGGAGTCAGAAGGCTGCGGGTTCTAATCTCAGGTCTGCCACTTTTATTTCTAGACTATGAGCCCGTCGCTGGGTAGGGACCATCTCTATATGTTGCAGACTTGTACTTCCCAAGCGCTTAGTACAGTGTTCTGCACACAGTAAGCGCTCAATAAATAAGATTGAATGAATATCTGTTGAGTGACCTTGGGCAAGTCACCTGTCTACTTGTTCACCCGTCTACTTGTTCATTCATTCATTCATTCAATCATATTTATTGAGCGCTTACTGTGTGCAGAGCAGTGTACTAAGCGCTTGGGAAGTACAAGTTGGCAACATATAGAGACGGTCCCTACCCAACAACGGGCTCACAGTCTAGAAGGGGGGAGACAGACAACAAAACAAAACAAAACATATTAACAAAATAAAATAAATAGAATAGTAAATATGTACTAGTGAATAGTAAATATTGTTTTGTTTTGTTGTCTGTCTACCCCCTTCTGGACTGTGAGCCCGTTGTTTGGTAGGGACCATCTTTATATGTGGCCGACTTATACTTTTCAAGCGCTTAGTACTGTGCTCTGCACACGGTAAGCGCTCAATAAATATGATTGAATGAATGAATGAACTTAACTTCTCTGGGCCTCAGTTCCCTCATCTGTAAAATGGGGATTGAGACTGTGAGCCCCATGTGGGACAGGGACTGTGTCCAACCTGATTTGCTTGTATCCACCCAGGCGCTTAGTACAGTGCCTGGCACATAGTAAGCACTTAGCTAATACCACAATTATTATCATTATGATTATAATTAAAATTAATGGAGTTGGCAAACACATTCCCTGCCCACATAGAGCTTGCAGTCTAGAAGGTCTTAGGAATTGCTAAAATGGTCTTTTAGCAAAATGGTATAGTATATTGTACTATGCCACTTGTCGGCTGTGTGACTTTGGGCAAATCACTTCACTTCTCTGGGCCTCGTTTACCTCATCTGGAAAATGGGGATTAAAAGTGTGAGCCCCATGTGGGATAGGGACTGTGTCCAACCCGACTTTTATAAACTCCAGCATTTAGAACAGTGCTTCCCATATAGTAAGTGCTTAGCAAGTACCGTTATTATTACCATTATTATTGTGAAGCTGCTTGGCTTAGGGGAAAGAGCCCGGGCTTGGGAAACGGAGGTCGTGGGTTTTAATCCCGGCTCTACCACTAATCAGCTGTGTGACTTTGGGCAAGTCGCTTAACTTCTCTGTGCCTCAGTTACCACCTCTGTAAAATGAGAATTAAGACTGTGAGCTCCAGGTGGGACAACCTGATCTCCTTGTATCTACCTCATTCATTCATTCATTCATTCATTCATTCATTCATTCATTCATTCATTCACTCATTCAATCGTATTTATTCAGTGCTTACTGTGTGCAGAACACTGTACTAGGCGCTTGGATTGAGAAGCAGCATGGTTCAGTGGAAAGAGCCCGGGCTTTGGAGTCAGAGGTCATGGGTTCAAATTCCAGCTCCGCCGTTTGTCAGCTGTGTGACTTTGGGCAAGTCACTTCACTTCCCTGGGCCTCAGTTACCTCATCTGTAATATGGGGATGAAGACTGAGAGCCCCCTGTGAGACAACCTGATTGCCTTGTAACCTTTCCAGTGCTTAGAACAGTGCTTCACACATAATAAGCACTTAATAAATGCCATCATCATCATCATCATCATCATTATTATTATTATTATTATTATTATTATTATTGTTGTTGTTGTTGTTGTTGTTCTTGTTGTTATTGTTATTATTGTTATTATTATAATCTTAGAACAGTGCTTGGAATATAGTAAGCGCTTAACAAATACCATTATTTGTTAATCTGTAATATGGGGATGAAGACTGGGAGCACCCTGTGGGACAACCTGATTGCCTTGTAACCTTTCCAGTGCTTAGAACAGTGCTTTGCACATAATAAGCACTTAATAATAATAATAATAATAATAATTATTATTATTATTATTATTATCATTATTATTATTATTATTATCTTAGAACAGTGCTTGGAATATAGTAAGCACTTAACAAATACCATTATTATTTTTATTATCATTATGACCTTGAATAATCCAGATCTAGGCCTCTGAGTCTTCATTTACCCCACCCCACCACCGTGCAATGGGCCATAAAACCCGTTATTACAGCAAAAAAAGTATCTGTCCTGAGCACTACACGTACTCCACACCTGCGGGGCATCATTTCTTATTCGGCTAATAGAGAGGAAGGTCCACACAATAAAGAGAACACAGTCTTATCCCCCAAGGAGACAGGGCAGTTTCATCAAAGGAGCGGACCAGACCTAGCTCTTACATCCCAATTTGTGGGAAACGGTACATCAGCAAAATGGAGCCTGGGAACTGAACTCCAACTCAAAAATGCAATCAAAACTTGCCGATTCTACGCTCATAAAGAGAAGATTAATGATCTCGATTCACACATTTACTCTGTGCCCAGCACTGGGGTAGAGAGGAGGTAATCAGCTCGGACCCTGACAGGCTACCTCCTAAATCGCACATTGGATCAATGGATTATTACGGATCGTAGCTATTATAATAAGAAGAATGAATTGCTGCTATTTTGGGAGCGTTTACTATGTGCAGGGCTCTATTCTGAACACTTGGGAGAGTATATTACAGTAGGGTTGACAACTGTGATCCCAGTCCACAAGGAGTTGACAAGAATAAAGCACAGCAGATGAGTGACGGAGTTGGTATTAGCCAGTCAATTGTATTTATTGAGCGCTTACTCTGTGGAGAGCACTGTACTAAGTGCTTGGGAACCTTTCCCCAAAGCACCTGTATATATGTATATATTTTTGTACATATTTATTACTCTATTTATTTATTTATTTATTTATTTATTTATTTATTTTACTTGTACATATCCTATTTATTTTATTTTGTTAGTATGTTTGGTTTTGTTCTCTGTCTCCCCCTTTTAGACTGTGAGCCCACTGTTGGGTAGGGACTGTATATGTTGCCAACTTGTACTTCCCAAGCGCTTAGTACAGTGCTCTGCACACAGTAAGCGCTCAATAAATACGATTGATTGATTGATTGATTGATTGAAAGAAGCAGCGTGGCTCAGCGGAACGAGCCCGGGCTTTGGAGTCAGAGGCCATGGGTTCGAATCCTGACTATGCCACATGTCTGCTGTGTGACCTTGGGCAAGTCACTTCACTTCTCTGAGCCTCAGTGACCTCATCTGTAAAACGGGGATTAAGACTGTGAAGCCATGCTGCTTCTCCATGTCAGTTGGAAGAGAGGCGACGTCATCCCGACAGTATTGTTTAGTGCAGTGCTTTGCACACAGTAAGCCCTCAATAAATATGTCTGATTGAATGACAGAGTGGGTCTCTGAAAAGTGGCAGTCCTTACTCTTCGGCCTCTAGACTGTAAGCTTGCTGGGGGCAGGAGTTGTGTCTACCAACCCTGTTGCATTGTACTCTCCCAAGCACTTAGTACAGTGCTCTGCACACAGTAAGTGCTCAGGAAATACCATGGATTGATTGAATGCCTCCCAAAATTGCCCAAACCCTCAAGTGACATATTTGACAGCCTTATTCATGTCAATTAATAGAATTTACTGAGTGCTCTCTGTGTTGTGAGAAGCAGCGTGTTTTTGTGGCTAGACCCCCAGCCCAGGAGTCAGAAGGACCTGAGTTCCAATCCTGGCTCTACCATGTTTCTTCTGTGTGACCTTGATCAAGTCAATTCGCTTCTCTGTGCCTCAGTTGCCTCATCTGTAAAATGAGGATTAAGACGATGAAGCTCAAAGCAGGACAGAGACTATGTCCAACCCGTTTAGTTTGTATCTCCTGCAGCATTTAGTACAGTGCCTGGCACATGGTAAGTGCTTAACAAATACCATCATTATTACCAATATTACACACATTCCCTTCCCACTAGGAGCTTACAGTCTAGAGGGGCTCTGGTTTCATCATTTAGGTTGACCCACAGGTACGAGTGTTAATTTCATTACTCTCTCTCTATTGAAGTAATCATTGAGGACCACCTCCAAGAAAAACTCACCTGTTTGTAAATTCTATTGAGGGCAGACTAAATAATAATGATGGCATTTGTTAAGTACTTACTATGTGCCAGGCACTGTACTAAGCACTGGGGTGGATATAAGTAAATGGAGTTTACTCCATTTACCCCCTCTGCATCCCCCCCCATCTTACCTCCTTCCCTTCCCCACAGCACTTGTATATATGTATATATGTTTGTACATATTTATTACTCTATTTATTTATTTATTTATTTTACTTGTACATATCTATTCTATTTATTTTATTTTGTTAGTATGTTTGGTTTTGTTCTCTGTCTCCCCCTTTTAGACTGTGAGCCCACTGTTGGGTAGGGACTGTCTCTATATGTTGCCAATTTGTACTTCCCAAGCGCTTAGTACAGTGCTCTGCACATAGTAAGTGCTCAATAAATACGATTGATGATGTTGATGATGATGATGGAGTTGGACACAGTCCCTGCCCCACGTGGCACTCACAGTCTCAATCCATTCCATTCGATCATATTTATTGAGTGCTTACTGTGTGCAGAGCACTGTACTAAGCGCTTGGGAAGTACAAGTCCCCGTCCTTCCTCTCCCCCTCCTCCCCCTCCCCTTCCCCCCAGCCTTACCTCCTTCCCCTCCCCACAGCACCTGTATATATGTATATATGTTTATATGTATTTATTACTCTTAATTTATGTATTTTATTTGTACATATTTATTCTATTTATTTTATTTTGTTAATATGTTTCGTTTTGTTGTCCGTCTCCCCCTTCTAGACTGTGAGCCCGCTGTTGGGTAGGGACGGTCTCTATATGTTGCCAACTTGTACTTCCCAAGCGCTTAGTACAGTGCTCTGCACACAGTAAGCACTCAATAAATATGATTGAATGAATGAATACAAATCGGCAATCCCCATTTTGCAGATGAGGTAACAGAGGCCCAGAGAAGTGCAATGACTTGCCCAAAGTCATACGGCAGACAAGTGGTGGAGCCAGGATTAGAACCCATGACCTTCTGACTCTCAAGCCCATGCTCTTTCCATGAGGCCACAGCGCCGCTCTGATATCTTTTGTTTCCATCATAATCTCCCAAGCTGTTTCCACAGTTGGTTCTTGAATACCAGGGCTTGATGACAGCAGGTATTGTTTATCAGGTGGAACTGTATTTAGCCTTTATATAAACTAAGGCGTAGCTAGACTGTATATATGTATATATGTTTGTGCATATTTATTACCCTATTTATTTATTTATTTATTTATTTATTTTACCTGTACATATCTATTCTATTTATTTTATTTTGTTAGTATGTTTGGTTTTGTTCTCTGTCTCCCCCTTTTAGACTGTGAGCCCACTGTTGGGTAGGGACTGTCTCTATATGTTGCCAACTTGTACTTCCCAAGCGCTTAGTACAGTGCTCTGCACACAGTAAGCACTCAATAAATACGATTGATTGATTGATTAGACTATGCTTTGTTTTCCCATTGGAGTTTTGAACCAGAGTTTATTAAGGCTACTAAATCAGAGAAGAGGAGCCCTAAGCATTCACTCATTCATTCACTCGTATTTATTAATCAATCAATCAATCAATCAATCATATTTATTGAGCGCTTACTGTGTGCAGAGCACTGGACTAAGCACTTGGGAAGTACAAGTTGGCAACATATAGAGATGGTCCCTACCCAACAGTGGGCTCACATCCTAGAAAGGGGAGACAGACAACAAAACAAAACATATTAAAAGAATAAAATAAATAGAATATGTAAATATGTACAAGTAAGGATAGGATAAGCAGAGAAGCAGCGTGGCTCAGTGGGAAAGAGCATGGGCTTTGGAGTCAATCAATCAATCAATCAATAGTATTTATTGAGCGCTTACTGCGTGCAGAGCACTGCACTAAGCACTTGGGAAGTACAAGTTGGCAACATCTAGAGACGGTCCCTACCCAACAGTGGGCTCACAGTCTAAAAGGGGGAGACAGAGAACAAAACCAAACATACTAACAAAATAAAATAAATAGAATAGATATATACAAGTAAAATAAATAAATAAATAAGTAGAGTAATAGATATGTACAAACATGTATACATATATACAGGTCAAAGTCAGGGATCATGGGTTCAAATCCCAGCTCCGCCAATTAGCTGTGTGACTTTGGACAAGTCACTTAACTTCTCTGGGCCTCAGTTCCCTCATCTGTAAAATGGGGATGAAGATTGTGAGCCCCTGCGTGGGACAACTTGATCATCTTGTAACCTCTCCAGTGCTTAGAACCGTGCTTTGCACATAGTAAGCGCTTAATAAATGCCATTATTATTATTATTATTATTATAAGTAGAACCCATAGTCGTTTGACAGAGAAGTTGTAAGGGGCAGGAAATGTGTCTATCAACTCTGTTACACTGTGTTTCCTCAACTGCTCTGACAGTGCTCTGCCATCAATCAGTACTCAATAAACTCGAGTGACTGATAAATGGAAGCATGCTTTCTCCTCCACCCTATCTACAGCACATTTTTCAATCGTCTTATCTTGTCCACCTGTAAAACACCTCCACCCCTTTCTTTGCACTCATTCATTTTGGACAAAGACTTCAGAAGCACTAAGAAATAATATTTTTGAACATTTTTTGCCCAGATTTAGAGACATTTTGAATATATTTGGAGGTGGGCTTTGAGTATTATCTTGCATTTAATTTACAGCACATATGTAGTCATCTGTATGTATAGATAATATATAATATAATTATCATTATATATATATATATATTTATAAAAATAAAGATATGATATTTATTTTTAATGTCTGTCTCACCCTCTAGACTGTGAGCTCATTGTGGGCAAGGAACATATCTGTTGTTATAGTGTACTCTCCCAAACACTTAGTATAGTGCTTTGCACACTGTAAAAGCTCAATAAATGTTTGAATGAATGAATTGATGTGATATTGTATTCTCTGTTTGTACATATTTATTACTCTGTTTATTCATTTATTTTACTTGTAAACATCTATTCTATTCATTTTATTTCGTTAGTACGTTTGGTTTTGTTCTCTGTCTCCCCCTTCCAGACTGTGAGCCCACTGTTGGGTAGGGAGTGTCTCTATATGTTGCCAACTTGTACTTCCCAAGCGCTTAGTACAGTGCTCTGCACACAGTAAGCGCTCAATAAATATGATTGATTGATTGATTGATTTAGTATAGTGCTTTGCACACAGTAAATGATCAATAAATACGATTTAACGACAATTTAGATTGAGATGATGTCGTAAACTCTATGTGGAGTCACTATGGGTAAGAAACGACTCTATGACATTTGAAGAATATGACGACGTGGTACGCACAATATATTTTTAATAATAATATAATAATTTTGGTATTTGTTAAGCACTTACTATGTGCCAAGCACTGTTCTAAGTGCTGGGGCAGATACAAAGTAATCAGGTTCTCCCGTGTGGGGCTCACAGTCTTAATCTCCATTTTTACAGATGAGGTAATGGAGGCACAGAGAAGTTAAGCAACTTGCCCAAAGTCACACAGCTAAGTGGGGGAGGTGGGTTAAGAACCCATGACCTTTGATTCCCAGACCTGGGCTTTATCTGCTATGCGATGGTGCTTTCCCATTTTTATTGTGCTCTTTCCATGTGCAGAGGACTGGACTGAGCCCTTGGGAAAGTACCATACAAAAGAGTTGGCATTCATTCTTTCATTCATTCAATCGCATTTATTGAGCGCTTACCGTGTGCAGAGCACTGTACTAAGCGCTTGGGAATTACAAGTTGGCAACATGTAAAGATGGTCCCTACCCAACAACGGGCTCACAGTCTAGAAGGGGGACGTGAACCCCACAGTGAGGTTACAATCTACGAGGAGACATAGGAATTTTCATGCATTAAGGAAAGGGTGATTAGTGGAGGGTATGAATCTTTAAATAAATATTGTGGGGCTGGAGGCTGTTTCATAGGGTTTAAGGTGCTCTGAGCTAAGATCATAATTGACACAGGGGGAAGATGGATACGGAAAATAAAAGGTTTAGTCTGGGAAGGCTTCTTGGAGGAGATTGATAAATTGATAAAATATGCCAACTTGTACTTCCCAAGCGCTTAGTACAGTGCTCTGCACACAGTAAGTGCTCAATAAATACAATTGAATGAATGAATATCCCTTTTAAATAAAAATAAATGTATTTAAATAAAAGACATTGTATAATTTCTTAAGGTGTTAAGAACATATAATAATAATAATAATAATAATAATAATAATAATAATAATAATAAATTATGGTATTTGTTAAGTGCTTACTATGTGCCAAGGACCGTTCTAAGCACTGGGGTAGATACAAGGTAATCAGGATGTCATCATCATCATCATCAATCATATTTATTGAGCGCTTACTGTGTGCAGAGCACTGTACTAAGCGCTTGGGAAGTACAAGTTGGCAACATATAGAGACAGTCCCTACCCAACAGTGGGCTCACAGTCTAAAAGGGGGAGACAGAGAACGAAGCCAAACATACTAACAAAATAAAATAAATAGAATAGATATGTACAAGTAAAATAAATAAATAAATAAGCCTCAATCCCCATTTTCCAGATGAGGTGACTGAGGCACAGAGAAGTTAAGTGACTAGCCCGAGGACACACAGCAGACAAGTGCCGGGGGTGGGATTAGAACCCACGACCTCTGACTCCCGAGCCTGTGCTCCCATCAATAGGTCATGCTGCTTCTCTACACTTACACTCTGGTCCTACACTTCCTCTGCACTGTAAGCTCGTTGTGGGCGGAGAACGTGTGTGCTAACTCTGTTGTACTTTTCCAGGCGCTTAGTACAGTAAAGGGCTCTTCCTACAGCAGCGTGGCTCAGAGGAAAGAGCACAGGCTTGGGATTCAGAGGTCATGGGTTCTAATAGCCCTGCCAATTGTCAGCTGTGTGACCTTGGGCAAGTCACTCAACTTCTCTGTGCCTCAGTTCCCTCATCTGGAAAATGGGGATTAAGACTGTGAGCCCCATGTGGGACAACCTGACTACCTTGTATCCCCCCCAGCACTTAGAAAGGTGCTGGGCACATAGTAAGTGCTTAACAAATGTTATTATTATTATTATTATTATTATTATTATTATTATTATTATTATTATTATTATTATTATTTTGATCATATTTATTGAGTGTTTACTGTGTGCAGAGCACTGCACTAAGTGCTTGGGAAGTACAAGTTGGCAACATATAGAGACGGTCCCTACCCAACAGCGGGCTCACACTCTAGAAGGGGGAGAAAGACAACAAAACAGAGCATATTAACAAAATAAAATAAATAGAATAAATATGTACAAGTAAAATGAATACAGTAATAAATATGTACAAACATATATACATATATATAGGCATATATGAATGAATGAATATAGAGACGGTCCCAGTCAGTCAGTCAGACAGTCAGTCGTATTTATTGTTATTCTACTAGAAGCAGCATGGCTCAGTGGAAAGAGCATGGGCTTTGGAGTTGGAGGTCATGAGTTCAAATTCCACTCTGCCAATTGTCAGCTGTGTGACTTTGGGCAAGTCACTTTACTTCTCTGTGCCTCAGTTCCCTCATCTGTAAAATGGGGATGAAGACTGTGAGCCCCCCGTGGGACAACCTGATCACCTTGTAACCTCCCCAGAGCTTAGAACAGTGCTTTGCACAGAGTAAGCACTTAACAAATGCCATCACTGTTATTATTATTCTAGTAAGTGCTCAATAATTACCATTGATTTCCTCAACTCCTGCTTCAGGAGTTTCAGATTAAGTAAGCACTCCGGTACTAACACTCCTTGAAGTTTATTATCTGTAGTTGGGTAGGGACCATCTCTTTAAGTTGCCTAATTGTACTTTCCAAGCGCTTAGTACAGTGCTCTGCACAAAGTAAGCACTCAATAAATATGGAATGAATGAACATTGCTTCCTCCTACCTCCAAATTTGTTTTAGAGTCTGTACCCACTAGCTCATAGTGGGCAGGGAATGTGTCTCTCTATTGTTGTAACATGCTCTCCCAAGCTCTTAGCATAGTGTTCTGCACATAGTAAATGCTCAATAAAAACGATTGACTGAGTGACTGACTGAGTAGGAATCATGAGTAGAAATCATGTCAACTAATTCTAAAAATACTCTCAAAAGCGTTTGGTCCAGTGCTCTGCCCAGAGTAAGCATTCAGTAAAACAATGGATCGATGGAATAATCTACAAACTATTTTTGTTGCTTTAAAAACAATGCCAATTTGATGGCCTTAGAATAAATAAAAAAGTGTATGTTACGCTTACCTCCACCTGTTAAAAGACAGTAAACATGTTTTTCTTAATCTATGTCTCTTCAAATTCAAAAATGACAGTCCTGTGTCTTGCTCTCTAGCCTATAATTCATCAAAATACTTCAGTGGGTTAGAAAAAGAAATAAAGGAACAATTCTTCTCCAGGCTAAGAGGCCATATAGATATTCCACACCCCTACACGTTTCCAAGGATAACTTTTGGATTCGGTCGGAGTATTCTTAACCTGATTTTTGGCTTTATCAAATTCATTACTGGCTTCTTCCACAATTTCACATGTACTACTTCTTTTCTTATTTATTCATTCAATCGAATTTATTGAGCACTTACTGTGCGCAGAGCACTGTCCTAAGAACTTGGGAAGTCCATGTTGGCAACATCTAGAAACGGTCCCTACCCAACAGCGGGCTCACAGTCTAGAAGGGGGAGACAGACAACAAAACAAAACATATCTACAAAATAAAATAAATAGAATAATATGTACAAATAAAATAGAGTAATAAATGCGTACAAACATATATACATATATACAGGTGTGGGGAGGGAAAAGAGGTAAGACGGGGAGGATGAGAAGGGGGAGGAGGGGGAGAGTTATATGTCTAGATGTCATGGGTTCATATTCCGGCTCCGCCACATGTCTGCTGTGTGACCTTGGGCAAGTCACTTAACTTCTCTGAGCCTCAGTTACCCCTTCTGTAAAATGGGGATTAAGACTGTGAGCCCCACGTGGGACAACCTGATCACCTTGTATTCCCCCAGTGCTTAGAACAGTGCTTTGCACATAGTAAGCGCTTAACAAATGCCATCATCATCGTGTCTCAGTTATATGTCAACTATAAAGGAAATCGCCTCTATGTAGGGGCCGTCTCTAGATGTTGCCAGCTTGTACTTCCCATGTGCTTAGTACAGTGCTCTGCACATAGTAAGCGCTCAATAAATACAATTGATTGATTGATTGATTTTAAGGGGAGGGTAATTTAGCCGAACTAAAAAAATATGCTGTCCAAAATGTCAATCAATCATATTTATCGGGCACTTCCCGGGTGTGCAGAGGTGCATGGTAGAGAGAAGCAGTGGTTAGAGCATAGGCCTGGGAATCCAAGGACCTGGGTTCTAATTCTAGTTCGGCCACATCTGCTGAGTGAACTTGGGCAAATCACTCAACGTCCCCGTGCCTCTAATAGCCCATGGGGAGGAAGATTTGTGAGCCCCATGTGGGACATGGATGTGAATAACCTGATTAGCCTGTATTTAACCCAGTGCTTCCCCCTCTCAGGGTGGCACCTGGAGAGTTTCCAGTCCTCTACCAGTCTCGGCTACAGGAGGGCAAGTGAAGCAGAGGCTTGTCCAGTCCATTGCGAGCTTGGCCAGTGGCTAGTGAGTGGCAGGCCATACAAGTCCAAACTCCCCCGTACTGGACAGCAGTGGCCCGGGAGAGAGTCGAGGGCAGAGACTTGATTTTCCTGCATGGTAAACCACCCCCAGCTTTCTACCAAGAAAACTCCGTGGCTCCACTACCAGAATGATTCCAGATGGAGAATGGGGCCTATTCATTCATTCATTCAATTCATTCAATCGTATTTATTGTGCAGAGCACTGTATTAAATGCTTGGGAAGTACAAGTTGGCAACATATAGAGACGGTCCCTACCCAACAGTGGGCTCACAGTCTAGAAGGGCCTTCTGGGAGAGATGTGTCCGTGGCATCGCTATGGGTCGGAGATGACTCGACAGCATAAGACAAGACCCCAGTGCTTAATACAGTGCCTGGCACGTAGTAAGTGCTTAACAAACACCTTAGAGAAAATGATCATGACTCCGTGGCTTAGTGGCAAGAGCCTGGGCTTGGGAATCAGAGGTCATGGGTTCTAATTCCGCTCCACCGCTTGTCACCTGAATGACTTTGAGCCCACTGTTGGGTAGGGACTGTTGTTGCCAACTTGTACTTCCCAAGCGCTTAGTACAGTGCTCTGCACACAGTAAGCGCTCAATAAGCACGATTGATGATGATAAATAAATACGATTGATGACTTTGGGTAAGTCCCTTAGCTTCTCTGAGAAGCAGCGTGGCAGCGTAGCTCAGTGGAAAGAGCATGGGCTTTGGAGTCAGAGGACATGGGTTCAAATCCCGGCTCCCCCAGTTGTCAGCTGTGTGACTTTGGGCAAGTCACTTCACTTCTCTGGGCCCCAGTTACCCCATCTGTAAAATGGGGATGAAGACTGTGAGCCCCCTGTGGGACAACTTGATCACCTTGTAACCTCCCCTGGCTTAGAACAGTGCTTTGCACATAGTAAGCGCTTAATAAATGCCATCATCATTCTCTGTGCCTCAGTTACTGCCTCTGTAAAATGGGGACTAAGATTGTGAGCCCCACGTGGGACAACCTGATGACCTTATATCTACCCCAGTGCTTAGAACAGTGCTTGGAACAAAGTAAGCATTTAACAAATATTATTATTATTATTATTATTATTATTATCATCATCATCATCCACTCTTTCCCCCTTGCCATTATTCTACCCCCTAGATGGGCAGGGTGCAGAAAGTACATGTCTTATCTCCCCAAAGTATTGTCTTCCCCCAAGTTCCCCCCAGAGAAGTAGCATGTCCTACTAGTTAGAGCCCGGGCCTGGGAGTTGGAGAGACCAGGGTTCTAATCCTGGCTCTGACACTTGTCTGTGGTGACCTTGGGCAAGTCACTTCCCTCTTTTGTGCCTCAGTTTCCTCATCTGTAAAATGGAAACTAAGTCTGTGTGTCCCATGAGGGACAGGGACTGTGTCCAATCTGAGCACCCTGTATCTATCTCAGCACTTAGAATGGTGCCTGGCACATTTATAAGTTCTTGACAAATACCAATTTAAAAAAAAGTTAGCCAGCTCCAGGCACATCCAGAAACCAAAACTTTCGATTTCCATTAATTAATTAATTAATTCATTCAATCATATTTATTGAGCGCTTACTGTGTGCAGAGCACTGTACTAAGTGCATGGGAAGTACACACTTCCAGCTCCACCACATGTCTGCTGTGTGACCTTGGGCAAGTCATTTAACATCTCTGGGCCTCTGTCACCTCATTTGTAAAATGGGGATTAATAGCATGAGCCTCATGTGGGAAATAATATTGATGGTATTTGTTAAGTGCTTACTATGTACAAAGCACTGTTCTAAGCGCTGAATAATAATAATGGTGTTTGTTAAGTGCTTACTATGTGCCAAGCACTGTTTTAAGCTCTGGGGTAGTTACAGGGTAATTAGGTTGTCCTACGTGGGGCTCACACTTTTAATCCCCATTTTTCAGATGAGTTAACTGAAGCACAGAGAAGTGAAGTGACTTGCCTAAGGTCACACAGCTGACAGTTGGCAGAGCTGGGATTTGAACCCATGACCTCTGGCTCCCGAGCCCATGCCCTTTCCACTGAGCCATGCTGCTTCTCATTGGATATGATATATGCCCTTCATCCCCATTTTACAGATGAGGGAACTGAGGTCCAGAGAAGTGAAGTGACTTGACCAAGGTCACACAGCAGAGAAGTGGCGGAGCCGGGATTAGAACCCACGTCCTCTGACTTCCAAGCCCGGGCTCTTTCTACTAAGCCACGCTGAAAGGGACTGTGTCCAACCTACTTGTATTTATCCCAATGCTTAGAACAGTGCTTGTCATATAGTAAGCGCTTAACAAGTACAATAATTATCATTATTATCACCAGGGACATTTAACAAAAAATGCACAGTTCTAGCATTTATTATGAATTATTTATCGGTTGACATTAATGTCCAGAACTCTTTTAATTCCCAAGGCACCAGCTCTCACGCACAATATCTAACAAAAATGCACAGTTCTGGAGTTTATATACTAAAATAACTTATTCACATTAGTGTCCACCCCCCCTTTAGACTGTAAGTTCATAATGGGCGGGGAACGTATTTGCTAATTCTTTGAGTTGTACTCTTCCGGGTGCTCAGTACCCAGTATCCCCTAGAAGCACTCAATAAATAGCATTTATCGATTGACTGTACTTCCCAAGTGATGATGATGATCACACTTATTAAGAGCTTTCTATAATAATGATGGCATTTATTAAGCGCTTACTATGTGCAAAGCACTGTTCTAAGCGCTGGCGAGGTTACAAGGTGATCAGGTTGTCCCACGGGGGGCTCACAGTCTTCATCCCCATTTTCCAGATGAGGTCACTGAGGCCCAGAGAAGCGAAGTGACTTGCCCAAAGTCACACAGCTGACAATTGAGCCCGTTATAGGGTAGGGACTGTTTCTATATGTTGCCAACTTGTACTTCCCAAGCGCTTAGTACAGTGCTTTGCACACAGTAAGCGCTCAATAAATACAATTGAATGAATTGGCGGAGCCGGGTTGGATTTGAACCCATGACCTCTGACTCCAAAGCCTGTGCTCTTTCCACTGAGCCACGCTGCTTGCTCAAGTGCTTAGTACAGTGCTCTGCACATAGTAAGCGCTCAATAAATGCGATTGAATGAATGAATGAACTGACTGGAGTCCTGTCCTTGACCAAAGAAGAGCCATGGCTGAGAAAATTCCCAAGGGTACAATCAATCAATCAATCAATTAATCGCATTTATTGAGCGCTTACTGTGTGCAGAGCACTGTACTAAGTGCTTGGAAAGTACAAGTTGGCAACAGCTATCCCTCTCGCTAACCACTTGACCTTCCGGAGATCATCAATCGTATTTATTGAGCGCTTACTGTGTGCAGAGCACTGTACTAAGTGCTTGGGAAGTACAAATTGGCAACGTATAGAGACAGTCCCTACCCAACAGTGGGCTCACAGTCTAAAAGGGGGAGACAGAGAACAAAACCAAACATACTAACAAACTAAAATAAATAGAATAGTTATGTACAAGTAAAATAAATAAATAAATAAATAGAGTAATAAATATGTACAAACATATATACACATAGGAGATGCATCCCTCTCTCCATTTAATATCGCGGCAGACTTCAAACGATGACTTCCAGAGCTCCCTGTGCTATTTCCATTTCAGTCCAACCCGCGGAATGTGTTGAAAACAAACAAGATGATGGATGAGAATATGGAGCCAGAGATCAGAGAACCTATTTTCTTATCGACGTGATTGCTTTTCCGTTGCTCCGCGGTGAAAGCCGCAGTATCTGTCTCTAGTTCCTAACTTGCTCTTATATTGATAATGTCTTCTGCTCAAGCCATGAGGTTAGATCATCCTAACTGCCGAGGCAGTTCCCAGGCATGTTAAGTTTAATTCCGCAGGGCAGCTTGGATTTGATTTGAAAACAGTTGTGGGCTTTCACTTTTTCTGAGGAAAGTGAGGCTATTTGGCCTCTCCACCTCTCAGAGTGCAATGGATTGTCCTGGAATCAAAACACAACGTCAGATGCAATTATTAAACACATTATTATGTGTATTAAACACTTACTTTGTGCCAAGCTTTGTAAGTAGGTAAATATAAGATATTCAGGCTCACAATCTAGGGATAAAAATAATTATTATGGTATTTCATCATCATCAATCATATTTATTGAGCGCTTACTATGTGCAGAGCACTGTACTAAGCGCTCGGGAAGTACAAATTGGTATTTGTTAAGAGCCTAGTGTTTATACACATCTATTCTATTTTGTACATATCTATTCTATTCATTTTATTTTGTTAATATGTTAGGTTTTGTTCTCTGTCTCCCCCTTCTAGACTGTGAGCCCGCTGTTGGGTAGGGACTGTCTCTATATGTTGCCAACTTGGACTTCCCAAGCGCTTAGTACAGTGCTCTGCACACAGTAAGCGCTCAATAAATAGGCCTGATTGATTGTCAAACACTTTTTTAAGCTCTACGGTAGATGCAAGTTAATGGGAAGCAGCACGGCGTAGTGGACAGAATCCGGGCTTGGAGTCAGAAGGTCATGGGTTCTAATCCCGGCTCAGCCGCTTATCTGCTGTGTGACTTTGAGCAAGTCACTTCACTTCCTCTGTGCCTCAGTTACCCCATCTGGAAAACAGGGATTGAGACTCTGAGTCCCACCTGGGACCGGTATTGTGTCCAGCCCAAGTTGCCTGTATCCATTCCAATGCTTAATGCAGTCCCTGGCACACAGTAAGCACTTAGTAAACACCATAATTATTATTATAACGTTAATCACCATCTCTCCCCAGTTGGGGCTCACAGCTTAAGTGGGGGTTATGTTTATATCTTAGTTTCATTTTACAGATGAGGAAATAGGCACAGAGAGGTTAAGTGAGTTGTCCAAGGTCACAGAGCAGCCTAGAACCTGTTTTTGTTAGTATGTTTGGTTTTGTTCTCTGTCTCCCCCTTTTAGACTGTGAGCCCACTGTTGGGTAGGGACCGTCTCTATATGTTGCCAACTTGTACTTCCCAAGCGCTTAGTACAGTGCTCTGCACACAGTAAGCGCTCAATAAATACGATTGATGATGATGATGATAGAACCTAGTTCTCCTGACTCCTCATTCAAAGTTTGTTCTACCAGCAATGGCATTCTATATAACGCATTATATATTGACCTAAATAAGGGATGGGTTGGAGAGTCGTTTACAAAATTTCCCAGTTAATAATAATGGCATTTATTAAGTGCTGACTATGTGCAAAGCACTGTTCTAAGCTCTGCGGAGGTTACAAGGTGATCAGGTTGTCCCACGGAGGGCGCAGAGTCTTCATCCCCATTTTACAGATGAGGTGACGGAGGCCCAGAGAAGTTAGGTGACTTGCCCAAAGTCACACAGCTGACAAGTGGAAGAGCCGGGATTTGAACCCATGACCTCTGACTCCAAAGCCCGGGCTCTTTTCCACTGAGCCACGTTGCTTCTTTAAGCAGTTGTATGTCTTCCGGAAGAAACCTGTTTCGGTTGGGAGGAAGGACCCAGGAAGCAAATACAGGGGACACTATTAATCCCCTGAATACTATTAATTATGTCACCTGTTAAGCGCTTACTAAACGTTTTCAGCACTTAGAACAGTGCTCTGCACATAGTAAGCACTTAACAAATGCCATCATTATTATTATTATTATTATTATTATTACTATGTGCCAAACACTGTTCTAAGTGCTGGACTAGATACAAAATAATTGGATTGGACACAGTCCCTGCCCCACATAAGGCTCGCAGTCTTAATCCCCATTTTACAGATGAGGTAACTGAGGCCCAGAGAAGTGAAGTTTCTTGCCCAAGGTCACACAGCAGACAAGTGGCAGAGCCGGGATTAGAACCCAGGTCCTTCTGAATCCCAGGCCCGGGCTCTATCTACTAAGCCACGGTGACCTGCTACATTATTTAATCTACTTAATGGATTGATTGAAAAGATAAAGCCAAAAGGAGGCACGATAATTATTTTTGAGCTGGTAAAGGATTCTTCTTCAGAGGACACCCTCCAGTAAATCAATTGCTTTTATTCATTCAATCGTATTCATTGAGCGCTTACTGCGTACAGAACACTGTACTAAATGCTCTTTTATAGAGCACTTACTAGGTGAGGTGCACTATACTGAGCGTTTGGGAGAGTAGGATGAACTTGATAGACACTATCTCCATTCATTCATTAAATCATAATTATTGAGCACTTATTGTGTGCAGAACACTTTACTAAGCGCTTGGGAAGTACAGGTTGGCAACATCATCATCATCAACAATCGTATTTATTGAGCACTTACTATGTGCAGAGCACTGTACTAAGCGCTTGGGAAGTACAAATTGGCAACATATAGAGACAGTCCCTACCCAGCAGTGGGCTCACAGTCTAAAAGGGGGAGACAGAGAACAAAACCATAGTAACAAAATGAAATAAATAGAATAGATATGTACAAGTAAAATAAATAAATAAATATTTATTTATATGTTTATATGTTTATTTATGTTTTATTTATATGTTTAAAAATAAACATATAAAGATGGTCCCTACCCAACAACGGGCTCACAGTCTAGAAGGGGGAAATAATAATGGTATTTTTCTATTAAGTGCTTACTGTGTGCAAAGCACTTTTCTAAGTGCTGGGGAGCAGGTTGTCCCACGGGGGGCTCACAGTCTTAATCCCCATTGTCCAGATGAGGTAACTGAGGCACAGAGAAGTTAAGTGACTTGCTCAAAGTCACACAGCTGACAAGTGGTGGAGCTGGGATTTGAACCCATGACTATGACTCCAAAGCCCGGGCTCTTTCCACTGAGCTGCGCTGCTTCTCCACCCATGAGAAACCTCTAGACTTCTAGACTGTGAGCCCACTGTTGGGTCGGGACCGTCTCTATGTGTTGCCAATTTGTACTTCCCAAGCGCTTAGTACAGTGCTCTGCACACAGTAAGCGCTCAATAAATACGACTGATGATTGATTGATTGAGAAACTTAAAGTGGAGTGCGGGAGATGATATGAAAATGAATTTCGGGTGGAGGAAGGAACAGAATATCGTGGGAGGGGCTGGGGTGACCATCATGAAGCTCAGTGCTCTGCACACAATAAGTGCTCAATAAATACAATTGATTGATTTAGGGGAGGAGATCATTTGTTTCTTATGGGAAGGAATCGCATCCATCAAGTCTATTGATCTTTACCCTCCCAAACGCAAGACCGTACATAACTACTCGATAAATACCATTAATGAATTGATTCGAGTGTATAGCTGATATGATGAGGCGAGAAAATAAAGTGGGAAGATAACAAATTTGTCAGGGAAGACTTTCTCAGGGAGATGTGGTTTTAGTAGGGATTTGAAGATAAGAAGGATGTGAAATTGCTTTTTATTAATAGAGAGCAAGAACAGGCTAGTGCTTCGGCTTCAGATTGTGGAGATGGATGCAATCCCGTTGTTGGGTAAGGAGTCTGTATCTGTTGCCGAATTGTACTTTCCAAGCGCTTAGTACAGTGCTTTGCACACAGTAAGCGCTCAATAAATATGACAATGAATACAAGGAAACACTTCTTTGCAGTAAGGTATGTTGGAGAAGCAGTGTGTTTTAATGGAAAGAGCCCGGGCTTGGGAGTCAGAGGTCATGGGTTCAAATCCCGGCTCTGCCGATTGTCAGCTGTGTGACTTTGGGCAAATCCTTCACTTCTCCGCGGCTCAGTTCCCTCATCTGTAAAATGGGGATTAAGGCTGTGAGTCCCATGTGGGACAACCTGATCACCTTGTATCCTCTCCAGTGCTTAGAACAGTGCTTTGCACATAGTAAGTGTTTAATAAATGCCATTATTATTATTAGAGGGTGGAGAGATGAGAAATTTGCCAAGGGGGGGGGGGGGGCTCCATTTTTCCTCATCTCCAATTCCCTTCTGCACTTTCCTGACTTGCTCCATTTGTTCTTCCTCCATCTCCACCATTTTAGACTGCAAGCTCGCTTTGGGCTGGGAATGCCACTGTTTATTTCTGTACTGTATTTTCCCCAGTGCTTCATACAGTGCTCTGCACGCAGTAAGCGCTTAATATTTATGGTTGAATGACTGAATAAATATAAAGATGAGCACATAATGGCTCTTCCATTTGGAAAATGCCACTGATGATGAGGGTCACCAGTGAATAATCTAACAGGGAGGGAGAGAAGCTATCTTATGCCCGTTTTATGGATGATGAAATTGAGGCCCAGAGAGTTTAAAATGACTTGTCCAAGGTCATGCAGTGGGAGAGTGACAGAGCTGGGGTTACAATCTGAATCTTCTGACACCCATATCCATGGTTTTCCCACTAGACCACACAGCCTTCTTCTCCATCTGCCATTCCCATATTTCTGCAGACTGAACCGCCCTCTCCTTAAACTCAACCCGAAGGGGCTAAAGAAGCAGAGTGGCCTAGTAATCCCAGCCCCGCTGCTGGTCTGCTGTGTCATTTGGGCAAGTCACTTCACTTCTCTGGGCCTCAGTTCCCTCATCTGTAAAATGGGGATTAAGACCGTGAGCTCCATGTGGGACACGGACTGTGTCCAAGCTGTGTGGTTCAGTGGAAAGAGCCCAGGCTTTGGAGTCAGAGGTCACAAGTTCAAATCCTGGCACCTCGAACTGTCAGCTGTGTGATTTTGGGCAAGCAGCATGGCTCAGGGAAGCAGCATGGCTCAGTGGAAAGAGCCCGGGCTTTGGAGTCAGAGGTCATGGGTTCAAATCCCGGCTGTGCCACTTGTCACCTGTGTGACTTTGGACAAGTCACTTCACTACTCTGGGCCTCAGTTACCTCATCTGTAAAATGGGGATTAAGACTGTGAGCCCTCCGTGGGACAACCTGATCACCTTGCAAACTCCCCAGCACTTAGAACAGTGCTTTGCACATAGTAAGAGCTTAATAAATGCCATTATTATTATTGTTATTATAAGTCACTTATCTTCTCTGTGCCCCAGCTACCATATCTGGAAAATGGGGATTAAAACTGTGAGCCCCCCATGGGACAAACTGATCACCTTGTAACCTCTGCAGCACTTAGAACAGTGCTTTGCACTTAGTAAGCGCTTAAATACCATCATTATTATTATTATTATTATCATTATTATTATTATTATTATTATTATCTACTGCAGTGCTTAGAACAGTACTTGGCACATAGTAAGCTCTTAACAAGTGCCATAATTATCATTATCATCATCATCATTAACTGGATATTGTGGGCTGAAAGAGGGATGAGCAGAGGATAGGGCCGAAGTTATGAACTCGTGCAACAGCAGGCAATGATTTCATGGGCTCTGTCAGCTAGTGGCTGACCGAGAAGACTCCCTCTTGTCCTTTGCTTAAACTCTTAATGAGCCAACTTGCCAAAGCCTGTCCTTAGAAGAACAACACTGAAACTTTTCTGCTTTGATATTGGGCAAGTGTGAACCAGGCCAACTGTGTAGACCAGGAGGATGGATTGGGTCTCTTCAGTGATTCTCCTTTCTCCCCACTGCTCCAGACTCCTTGGAGATGGCTCCCATCTGTCCACCTGTCTGCCTGGGAACTGCTACTATCCTTCAGGAAAATGCATTAATTCAATCATATTTACGGAGTGCTTACTGTGTACTGTACTGAGTGCTTGGGAGAGTACAACAGAGCAATAAACAAGCACATTCCATGCCCACAAAGGCTGTAAGGACAGCCAAGAGGAAAATGAAAAGCAGGCTCGCTTATCTCAACGGATTCTTCAATGGCTCAATTAAAGGAGCTGAAATTCTCCAAGGAACAAGGCACACCCCTCTTAGCTGCAATCTTGATGGGAGTAAGGGAATGTGTCTGTTTATTGTTGTATTGTACTCTCCCAAGTGCTCAGTACAATGCTCTGTGCATGGTAAACGCTCCAGAAATACCACTGACCAATTGATTCTCTCACCCCACCAGCCAACCATCTTTCTAGATATGACCACTGTTTCTGTTACTATCCTTCAGGAAAATGCCTTCATTCATTCAATCATATTTATTGAGCACTTACTGTGTGCAAAGCACTGAACTAAGCACTTGGGAGAGTACAACAGAATGATAAAAGACACATTCCCTGCCCACAAAGAGTTTACAGACTAGAGGAAAATGAAACATAGGCTATCCTGTCTCAACAGACTCTTTCATGGCTCAAATTAAGGGATTTGAAATTCTCAAAGTAACAAAGCACACCCCTCTTAGCTGGAAGCTTGTTGTAATAATAATAATAATGATGGTATTTATTAAGCGCTTACTATGTGCAAAGCACTGTTCTAAGTGCTGGGAGGGATACAAGGTGATCAGTTTGTTCCATGTGGGGCTTACTGTCTTAATCCTCATTTTCTAGATGAAGTAACATGCATAGAGAAGCTGACTTGTCCAAAATCACACAGCTGACAATTGGCGGAGCCGGGATTAGAACCCATGACCTCTGACTCCCAAGACCATGCTCTTTTCACTGGGCAATGGTGCTTCTCATTGTAGGTGAGCGAACATGTCTACAAACCCTGTCATATTGTACTCTCCCAAACAGTTAATACAGTGCTCTGCACATGGTAAGCACCGCAGAAATACCAGACATTGATTCTGTCACCGACCAGCCTTTCTAGACCTGACCTCCGTTTCTGCTTGTAACATCCGGGCTGAATTTCCAAACTTTCAGAAGATCAGTTTTCCCGGTCATTAAATCCTTCCCCCTCCCCTCCAATACACCTCATTTCATATAATAGCCCCACTGGCGGGGTGAGCCGGGAAGCTTGGAGGTCAAACACTTCACACACGTGAGCTAGAAATAGAAGAATCCACCCAGACAGGGAACAGAACAGACGAGTTCTTAAGCTCAGGAGAAACTGAGGGAACAGAAGCCTGGAATAAAGGCTTCAAACCCTAGGAGAAGTGACCACTGAAGAGATTGGGGCCATGTTTCATGTTTTCCATATATTCCTTTAATTGCTCCCTGGAGAATAGAGCCAAACTCAGGCAGGTGATGGGAGAACTTCCCTTCCACAAGTCACAAGTGAAACTTCAACGCTTCTTTCCCTCCTGCTGGTCTAGGACTGAAGGGGAATTGAACTTGCCACCATTTCTCATAATTTTTATTATCTCATAATTATCTCATAATTATTTCTCATAATTGAGAAGCAGCGTGGCTCAATGGAAAGAGCCCGGGCTTTGGAGTCAGAGGTCATGGGTTCAAACCCCGGTTCCGCCAATTGTCAGCTGTGTGACTTTGAGCAAGTGTCTTCACTTCTCTGGGCCTCAGTTACCTCATCTGTAAAATGGGGATTAAGACTGTGAGCCCCACGTGGGGCAACCTGATCACCTTGTATCCTCCCCAGCGCTTAGAACAGTGCTTTGCACATAGTAAGCCCTTAACAAATGCCATCATTATTATAGAGAAGCAGCGTGGCTCAGTGGAAAAGAGCCCGGGCTTTGGAGTCAGAGGTCATGGGTTCAAATCCCAGCTCGGCCAATTGTCAGCTGTGTGACTTTGGGCAAGTCACTTCACTTCTCTGGGCCTCAATTACCTCATCTATAAAATGGGGATTAAGACTGTGAGCCCCCCAAGGGACAACCTAATCACCTTGTAACCTCCCCTGTGCTTAGAACAGTGCTTTGCACATAGGAAGTGCTTAATAAATGCCATCATCATTGTTATTATTATTATTATTATTGCGGGTTTCCATTTTGGGTCAGTCCTGGAGGAGAGCAGCGTGGAAATGGATTGGCATTTTCCAGCCTGGATACTGCTCTTTCCTCATGCAAGAACTCAAGTCGAATCCCAGCTTTGTCCCTCAATGACCCCCTGGCCAAACATCCAACAGTGCTTCCTCCACTCACACTCAAACTTCCCACCCTACACCCATACAATCCCAGATCTCCATTATCTGGAAAAGCAATTGTGGCTCAGTGGAAACAGCGTGGGCTTGGGAGTCAGAGGTCGTGGGTTCTAATCCCAGAATAATAATAATAATAATAATAATAATAATAATAATAATAATAATAGCATTTATTAAGTGCTTACTATGTGTAAAGCACTGTTCTAAGTGCTGGGGAGATTACAAGGTGATCAGGTTGTCCCATGGGTAGGGACTGTCTCTATATGTTGCCAGCTTGTACTTCCCAAGCGCTTAGTACAGTGCTCTGCACACAGTAAGCGCTCAATAAATATGATTGATTGATTGATTGATTGATTGATTGATTGGGGGGGCTCACAGTCTTAATCCCCATTTTACAGATGAGGTAACTGAGAACCAGAGAATAATAATAATAATGATGATGATGATGGCATTTGTTAAGCACTTACTATGTGCAAAGCACTGTTCTAAGCACTGGGGGGGATACAAGGTGATCAGGTTGTCCCACAGGGGGCTCACAGTCTTCATCCCCATTTTCCAGATGAGGTAGCTGAGGCCCAGAGAAGTTAAGTGACTTGCCCAAAGTCACACAGCTGACAAGTGGCAGAGCAGGGATTAGAACCCACCACCTCTGGATCCTAAGCCCGCGCTCTTTCCACTATCATCTTTTCATCTGTCAGCTGTGTGATTTTAGGCAAGTCACTTCATTCATTCATTTCATTCATTCATTCAATCGTGTTGATTGAGCACTTACTGTGAGCAGAGCACTGTACTAAGCGCTTGGGAAGTACAACTTGGCAACATATAGAGACAATCCCTACCCAAAAACGGGCTCATAGTCTGGAAGGGGGAGACAGACAACAAAACAAAATATGTAGGCAGGTGTCAATACCATCAGAGCAAATAGAATTATAGCTATATACACAACTTCACTTATCTGTGCCTCAGTTACCTCATCTGTAAAATGGGGATTAAGACTCTGAGCCCCAAGTGGGACAACCTGATTACCTTGTATCTCCCCCAGTGCTTAGAACAGTGCTTGGCACATAGTAAGTGTTTAACAAATACAAGAGAAGCAGTGTGGCTCAGTAGACAGAGCCCGGGCCTGGGAGTTAGAGGCTGTGGGCTCTAATCCCGGCTCCGTCACTGGTCAGTTGTGTGACTCTGGACAAGTCACTTAATTTCTCTGGGCCTCAGTTTCCTCATCTGGAAAATGGGATTTAGACAGTGAGCCCCATGTGCGACAACCTGATTTACTTGTATCTCCCCCAGTGCTTAGAATAGTGCTTGGCACATAGTAAGTGCTTAACAAATACCATCAATTATTATTATTATCTGACCCCTATTTAACAATAAATCGTAATTGGGGTATTAGGAGAGGGCTTACTATGTTCCAAGCTCTGTAATAATAATAATGGCATTTATTAAGTGCTTACTATGTGCCAAACACTGTTCCAGGAGCTGTACTCTGCATACTCTAATTAGATTGGACACAGGAAGCACTCAATAAATATCAGGAGCATAAACAGACCTCTCCAGGGTCAATATATAGGATTTGCAGAGCTTCTTTTGGGTAGGGAACACATCTACCACCTCTGTCCGTATCTGTAATTTTTATCTATTAATGTCTGTCTCCCCCTCTATACTGTAAGCATGTTGTGGGCAGGGAACGTGTTTGTTCTATTGTTCTCTCCCAAACACTTAGTACAATGCTCAGCACACAGTAAGTACTCATTAAATACAATTGACTAAGTTACATTGTACTCTCCCAAGTATTTTGTACAGTGGTCAGCTCACTGCAAGCACTCGATTATAATAATAATAATAATAATAATAATAATGGTATTTGATAAACACTTACTATGTGCCAATCATTTTTCTAAGCGCTGGGGTAATAATAATAATATTATTAATAATAATAATATAATAATAATAATAATAATAATAATAATAATAATAATAATGACATTTATTAAGCACTTACTGTGTGCAAAGCACTGTTCTAATTTCTGGGGAGGTTACAAGGTGATCAGGTTGTACCACCTGGGGGTCACAGTCTCAATCCCCATTTTACAGATGAGGTAACTGAGGCACCGGGAAATTAAGTGACTTACCCAAAGCCACACAACTGACAATTGGCGGAGCCAGGATTTGAACCCACGACTGCTGATTCCCAAGCCCGGGCTCTTTCCACTAAGCCACACTGATTCCACTAAGCCACACTGAATATCATTGACTGACTGAATCTGTTCTATTGTACTCTTGGGAAAGTCATTTAACTTCTCTGAGCCTCAGTTCCCTCATTTGTAAAATGGGGATGAAGACTATGAGCCCAATATGGGACAATCTGATCACCTTGCATCCCCCCAGTGCTTAGAACAGTGTCTTGCACATCGTAAGTGCTTAACAAATGCATTTATTATTATTATTATTATTATTATTATTATTATTAGTGTCTCCCAAGTATTTTGTACAGTGCTCAGCACACAGTAAGCATTCAATAAACGATTCGGTGTTTGAACACCTAAGCAGGATGGCTTAGTGGATGGAGCACGGGCCAGAAAGTCAAAAGGATCCAAATTCTAATACTGGCCCCACCACATGACTGCTGTGTGATCTGGGGCAAGTCACTTCACTTCTCTGTGCCTCGGTTACCTCATCTGGAAAATGGGGATTGAGACTCTGAGCCCCGTGTGGGACAGGGACGTTGTCCAGCCCAATTTGTCTGTATCCACCACAGTGTTTAGTACAATGCCTCGCACACTAAGTGCTTACCAAATATCATTATTATCATTTAAATAAATTACACATTAGTGCTGTGGGGCTGTGAGTGGGGGGAATGAATAAAGGGAGCAACTGTATAGTTTCCGAGGTGTTCCTGATGAGATTTGCTGTGCCCGAACTGTATGAGGTTGTGTTTTTCCTCTCTTTTCCTTCCTCTCGTGCTCTCTCTCTCTTTTTTGCGCACTTACTAAGTTCCAGGCACTATACTAAGCACTGGAGTAAATACAGACTAATCAGGTTGGGAACCAATTGTGAGCCCCATGTGGAACAGGGGTAAAGTTGAAGGGAGGAGGATGGAATCCCCATTTGACTTATGAGGTAACTGAGGCACAAAGTTAAGTGATTTGCCCAAGGCCACACAACAATTAAGAACCCAGGTCCTCTGACTCCCATGCCTGTGCTCTTCCTAGTAGACCATGCTACTTATAATAATAATAATGATGATGATGATGATGATGATGATGATGATGATGATGATAATAATAATAATAATAATAATAATAATATTTATTAAGCACTGATAATGTGTAAAGCACTATTCTAGGCACTGGGGAGGTTACAAAGTGATCAGGTTGTCCCAAAGGAGGCTCACAGTTTTAATCCCCATTTTACAGATGAGGTAACTGAGGCACAGAGAAGTGAAGTGACTTGCCTAAAGTCACACAGCTGACAACTGGCAGAGCTGGGATTTGAACCCATGACCTCTGACTCCCAAGCCCATTGTCTTTCCACTGAGCCACGCTGCTTCTCAGCTCTCTTGACTATTGCTCTCCTGACTAATAAAGGCATACATAAATTATTCATTTGATTTTACTTATTAAGCACTTACTGCATGCAAAGCCCTGCAGCATTGTTTAGTAGAAAGAGCATGGGCTTTGGACTCAGAGGTCATGTGATCTAATCCTTGCTCCACCACTTATCAGCTGTGTGACTTTGGGCAAGTCACTTAACTTCTCTGTGCCTCAGTTACCTCATCTGTAAAATGGGGATTAAGACTGTGAGCCCCCCGTGGGACAACCCAATAGCTTATATCTACCCCAACGATTACAACAGTGCTTGGCACATAGTAAGCACTTAAAAGAGCCCCCTCCTTCTTCTCCCCCTCCTCCCCCTCCCCATGCCTCCACCTTACCTCCTCCCCCTCCCCACAGCACCTGTATATATGTATATATGTTGGTACGTATTTATTACTCTATTTTATTTGTACATATTTATTCTATTTATTTTATTTTGTAAATATGTTTGGTTTTGTTCTCTGTCTCCCCCTTCTAGACAGTGAGCCTGCTGTTGGGTAGGGACCGTCTCTATATGTTGCCAACTTGCACTTCCCAAGCGCTTAGCACAGTGCCCTGCACACAGTAAGCACTCAATAAATACGATTGAATGAATGAATGAGTGAACAGATACCATCAGATATCATCATCATCACTGCGCTAAGCACTTGGGAGAATACAACCATAAGCAGACCCATTCCTTGCCCACAATCAATCAATCAATCAAGCAAGCAAGCAATCATATTTATTGAGTGCTTACTGTGTGCAGAGCACTGTACTAAGCGCTTGGGAAGTACAAGTTGGCAACATATAGAGACAGTCCCTACCCAACAGTGGGCTCACAGTCTAGAAGGGGGAGACAGAGAACAAAACCAAACATATTAACAAAATAAAATAAATAAAATAGATATGTACAAGTAAAATAAATAAATAAATAGCGTAATAAATATGTACAAACATATATACATATATACAGCTGCTGTGGGGAAGGGAAGGAGGTAAGGCGGGGGGATAGAGGGAAGACGAGGGGGAGAGGAAGGAAGGGGCTCAGTCTGGGAAGGCCTCCTGGAGGAGGTGAGCTCTCAGTAGAGCCATGAAGGGAGGAAGAGAGCTAGCTTGGCGGAGGGGCAGAGGGAGGCCATTCCAGGCCCGGGGGAGGACGTGGGCCGGGGGTCGATGGCGGGACAGGCGAGAACAAGGTACGGTGAGGAGATCAGCGGCGGAGGAGCGGAGGGTGCGGGCTGGGCTGGAGAAGGACAGAAGGGAGGTGAGTAGGAGGGGGCGAGGGGATGGACAGCCTTGAAGCCCAGGGTGAGGAGTTTCTGCCTGATGCGCAGATTGATTGGTAGCCACTGGAGATTTTTGAGGAGGGGAGTAACATGCCCAGAGCGTTTCTGGACAAAGACAATCCAGGCAGCGGCGTGAAGTATGGATTGAAGTGGCGAGAGACACGAGGATGGGAGATCTGAGAGAAGGCCGATGCAGTAGTCCAGGCGGGATAGGATGACAGCTTGAATGAGCAGGGTAGCAGTTTGGATGGAGAGGAAAGGGAGGATCTCGGCGATGTTGTGTAGCTGAGACCGGCAGGTTTTGGTGACAGCTTGGATGTGAGGGGTGAATGAGAGAGCGGAGTCGAGGGTGGCATCAAGGTTGCGGGCTTGTGAGATGGGAAGGATGGTAGTGCCGTCAACAGAGATGGGAAAGTCAGGGAGAGGGCAGGGTTTGGGAGGGAAGACAAGGAGTCCTGTCTTGGACATGAATTCTTGGATTAAGCAACAGATTAAATACGTGGGTTGAATGAGAAAGACAATATGAGGATAAAGTCAAGATTAGGAGACTTGTGAGGCAAAGAGGAGAGTGGTGTTGTCTACAGCGATAGGAAAAACTATCAATCAAATTGATCGTATTCAGTAAATTCTTACTATGTGCCAAGCACTATACTAGGAAATTTGGAGAGAAGCTTAGAATAGGGTTGGTAGAGAAGCAGTGTGTCTCAGTGGAAAGAGCCCGGGCTTTAGAGTCAGAGGTCCTGGGTTCAAATCCCGGCTCCGCCAATTGTAAGCTGTGTGACTTTGGGCAAGTCACTTAACTTCTCTGTGCCTCAGTTACCTCATCTGTAAAATGGGGATTAAGACTGTGAGCCCCATGTGGGACAACCTGATCACCTTGTAACCTCCCCAACGCTTAGAACCATGCTTTGCACATAGCAAGTGCTTAATAAATGTCATTATAGTTATTATTATTATTATTATTATTATTATTATTATTATTATTATTATTATTATTATTATCCCTGCCCACAATAGTTAATAACTGTGGTATTTGTTAAGTGCTTATTATTTTCCAGGCACTGTTCTAAGAGTTCACAGTTTGGAGGGAGAGGAAGAGGAGACAGACATCAAAATAGATTATTAATGATATAAAGGAATTGTACCAGACTGTAAATTCCTCGAGGGTGGCAAACCTCTCTACCTACTCTGTTGTATCAAAGGAAGCAGCAAAGCACTGTGGATAGAGTACTGGCCCGGGAGTTCGAGGACCTGGGTTCTAATCCTGGCTCCACCACCTGTCTGCTGTGAGACCTCGGGCAAGTCACTTAACTTCTCTGAGCCTCAGTTACCTCATCTGTAAAATGGAGATTAAGACTGTGAGCCCCACGAGGGACAACGTGATCACCTTGTATCCCCCAGCACTTAGAACAGTGCTTTGCTCATAGTAAGCACTTAACAAATGCCATTATTATTATTATTATTATTATTATTATTATTATTATTCTGTGTGCCTCAGTTTCCTTATCTGTAAAATGATAATAATAATAAAAATAATGATGATATTTGTTAAGCACATACTACATGTCAGGCATTGTTCTAAACACTGGGGTAGATTGAATCAAGTCAGGCTGGACATAATCCTTATCCCACATGGGACTCACACTCTTAATCCCCATTTTCCAGATAAGACAACTGAGGTCCAGAGAATAATTTGTAGACTGTGAGCTCATTGCTGCGTAGGGACGGTCTCTACATGTTGCCAACTTGTACTTCCCAAGTGCTTAGTACAGTGCTCTGCACACAGTAAGCGCTCAATACATACGATTGAATGAATAATAATTAAGTGATTTACCCAAGGTCACACAGCAAAGTGGCAGACCAGGGTTTAGAACCCAGGTCCTTTAGACTCCCAAGCCCATGACCTTGGGCAAGTCACTTAACTTCTCTGGGCCTCAGTTACATCATCTGTAAAATGGGGATGAAGACTGTGAACCCCACGAGGGAAAACCTGATCACCTTGTATCCTCCCCAGCGCTTAGAACAGTGCTTTGCACATAGTAAGCGCTTAACAAATGCCATCATTATTATTATTATTATTTACCCACTAAGCTACATGGTTTCTCAGCATTAAGGCTGTGATCCCTATGTTGGATACGGACTATGTCCAATCCGATCGTTTTGTGTGGTAATGTTGGTGTTTGTTAAGTGCTTACTATGTGCCAAGGACTGTTCTAAGCACCGGTGTAAATACAAGGTAATTAGGTTCTCCCCCTTGAGGCTCACAGTCTTCATCTCCCTTTTACAGATGAGGTAACTGAGGCACAGAGATGTTAAGTGACTTGCCCAAGGTCACACAGCTGATAAATGACAGAGCGGGTATTAGATCCCACATCCTCTGACTCCCAAACACAGTCACTGGCATGGTTCAGTGGAAAGAGCCTGGGCTTTGGAGTCAGAGGTCATGGGTTCAAATCCCGGCTCCGCCAACTGTCAACAGTGTGACTTTGGGCAAATCACTTCACTTCTCTGGACCTCAGTTACCTCGTCTGTAAAATGGGGATTAAGACTGTGAGCCCCATGTGGGATACCTGATCACCTTGTATCCCCTCCAGCGCTTAGAACAGTGCCTTGCACATAGTAAGCGCTTAACAAATATTATTATTATTATTAGTAGTAGTAGTAGTAGTAGTAGTAGTATCTAGTAAGCACTTCATTCATTCATTCATTCATTCAGTCCTATTCATTGAGCACTTACTGTGTGCAGAGAACTGTACTAAGCTCTTGGAAAGTACAATTAAGCAACAAAAAGAGACAATCCCTGCCCACAATGGGCTCACAGTCTAGAAGGGGGGAGATAAATGTCACAATGATTATTAGTATTACTATCATCAAACAGTAGCATTTGTGAGTGCTTCTTTTATGCAGGACATCACTAAGTGTTTGGAAGACTAGAAAAGAGTGGGTAGACATGTTCTCTCAGCACACTTTATTAACTCATACCACGGATTGATTGAAAGTGGGATTGATGGTTCTGTGATTCCTTGATGGCTTTTTAGACTCCAGAAGCATCGCACAGATAGATTAGCTGCCAAAGGCAGGAAGACGTCTAGGAAGCTGGGACTGGTTCACCTGTCTGGAAGACTTACAAAAATCACTCTCAACTTCTCAAGGAAATATCAGTGAGGATGAAAAAAAAAAAGATCGCTTCGCTTACCACTCTAAATAAGTAACTCCAAAAGGTCGCTATACATTTTTATGATTTTCAGCGATCATGGTTGTCTGCTGTTCTTATATTACTGCCACAACTGGTCTCGTGTTTTAATAATTACGATATCTGTTCATTCATTCATTCATTCAATCGTATTTATTGAGCGCTTACTGTGTGCAAGAGCACTGGACTAAGCGCTTGGGAAGTACAAGTCGGCAACATATAGAGACGGTCCCTACCCAACAACAGGCTCACAGTCTAGAAGGGGGAGACAGACAACAAAACATGTAGACAGGTGTCAAAATCATCAGAAGAAATAGAATTCTAGCTATATGCACATCATTAACAAAATAAATAGAATAGTAAATATGGACAAGAATGTACTTTGAGAACTTTCCTGGGATTGAAAGCCTGTGGTAAAACGCGATTCGTAATAATAATGATGATGGTGTTTCTTAAACGTTTACGATGTACTAAGCACTATATTAAGCACTGGGACAGATACGAGATAATTAGGTCGGACCTATTCCCCGTCCCACATGGGGAGGGGAGCATCTGAATGCTTAGGTGCAACATATGAGTTGACTTGGAATAAAGCACTGTTAAGCACTTGTTCCCAGCTGAGCACTGTTATAAGCACTGAGTAGGTACAAGATAATCAGGTTGAATACAGTGCCTGTCCCACAGTCTAAGGAGGAGGGAGGATGGGTGTCCTCTTTATTTTTGGGACTGACCATTACCTGGAAATATCTGGAAACTTTAAGCAGAGCACATTCATTCATATTTCATTCAGTCGTATTTATCGAGAGCAGAGCACTGTACACACATAACCTTGGGAAAGTCATTTCACTTCTCGAAGTCTGTTACCTCATAATAATAATAAGGATGGTATTTGTTAAGCACTTACTATGTGCCAAGCACTGTTTTAAATGGTGGGGTAGATACAAAGTAATCAGGTTGTCCCACGTGAAGCTCACAGCCTTAATCCCCATTTTACAGAGGAGGTCACTGAGGCACAGAGAAGCGAGTGACTTGCCCAAAGTCATAAGGCTGACAAGTGGCAGAACTGGGATTAGAACCCACAACCTCGGACTCCCAAGCCTGTGTTTTTTCCACTAAGCCACGCTGCTCCTCTCATCTGTAAAATGGGGGGTTAGACTGTGAGTCCTATGTGGGACAAGGACTGTGTCCAGCCTGATTACGCTTAGTACAGTTCCTGGAACATAGTAAGCACTTAATAAATACAAGAATTATTAATAACTCTGCGTTATTGGAGTCTCCCAAGTGCTTAGTACAGTGCTCTGCGTGCAGTTAATGCTCAGTAAATACCAATGATGATGACGAGGTCATCAGAGAAACAGCACGGCTTAGTGGAAAGATCCCGAATTTGGGATTCAGAGGTCATGTGTTCTAATCCCAGCTCTGCCATTTATTAGCTGTGTGACCTTGGGCAAGTCACTTAAATTCTCTGTGTCTCAGTTACCTCATCTGTAAAATGGGAATTAAGACTGTGGGTCCCATGTGGGATAACCTGATCACCTTTAATCTCCCCCCTCCCCACCCAGCACTTAGAACAGTGCTTGGTGCATAGTAAGTGCTTAACAAATACCAAGGGAAAAAAAAAAGATGAAGTAGTGTGTGAGTGACAGATTGGAGGTTTTTCATTTCAACCGGTTTCGTGAGCTCACGGATTCCTCTCACTTCCTGGAGAGAGGGCTTCTTAATATTGGCAGCACCAAGTCTGTGTGTCCCAGAATGCTTAATATAATAAAAACAATTATCGTAGCTTTTATTAACCGCTTACTATATGTCAAATACTGTCCTAAGCCCTGGGATAGACACAAGATAATTAAGACTGACAGCATTGTCCCACATGGGGCTTTCGGTCTAAGTGGTAGGAAAATGTTGGAAAAGTGTCCAGATTAAGCCTTTTTTTCCTCTCCGAGTCTCTTTCTCATCTCTGTTGTCTACGTTCTTAGATCTTTAACCTTTAAGCCCATGACTGTGAACCCGTTGTTGGGTAGGGAACGTGTCTACATGTTGCCAACTTGTACTTCCCAAGCGCTTAGTACAGTGCTCTGCATACAGTAAGCGCTCAATAAATACGATTGAATGAATTTAAGCCCATGACTGTGAGCCTATTGTTGGGTAGGGACCATGCCTATATGTTGCCAGCTTGTACTTCCCAAGCGCTTAGTACAGTGCTCTGCACACATGTAAGAGCTCAATAAATACGATTGAATGAATGAATGAATAAATGATACTCACCGCACCCTCAGTCCAATAGAACTAATGTCCATATCCACAATTTATTTATATTAATGTCTGTCTCCCCCTCTGGGCTGTAAATTCACTGTGGGTGGAAAATGCATCTCATTTCTTTCATGGTATTTGTTAAGCATTTACTGTGGGCCAGGCACTGTACTAAATGCTGTGGCAAGTAATTAACCAATGATGGTATTTGTTAAGCGCTTACTATGTGCCAAGCACTGTTCTAAGTGCTATGGGGTGGGGGGGCAATACAAGGTAATCAGGTTGTCTCACGTGGGGCTCACAGTCTTATTCCCCATTTTACAGATGAGGTAACTGAGGCACAGAGAAGTGAAGTGACTTGCCCAAAGTCACACAGCTGACAAGTAGTGGAGGCAGGATTAGAACCCACAACCTCAGACTCTCAAGCCCAGGTTTTTACTGCTTCACTGGTAGATACAACCTAATTATGTTGGACACAGTCCAAATCCCCATGTCCCTCATTCATGCTCCCTCCCAGCCCTACAGCACTTATGTACATATTAGTATAGCTTTAATTCTTTTTGTTAGGACGATTTTGACACCTGTCTACATGTTTTGTTTTGTTGTCTGTCTCCCTGTTCTAGACTGTGAGCCTGTTGTTGGGTAGGGACTGTCTGTATATGTTGCCAACTTGTATTTCCCAAGCGCTTAGTACAGTGCTCTGCACACAGTAAGCGCTCTATAAATACAGTTGAATGAACAAATCTGTAAATTTATCTATTTATATTAATTCCCATCTCCCCCTCTAGACTGTAAGTTCTTTGTGGGCAGGGAATGGGTCTGTTTGTCATATTGCAATAGTAATAATGATAATAATAATAATGGCATTTATTAAGCACTTACTATGTGCAAAGTACTGTTCTAAGCACTGGGGAGTTTACAAGGTGATCAGGTTGTCCCACGTAGGGCTCACAGTCTTAGTCTCCATTTTACAGAGGAGGGAACTGAGGCAAAAGAGAAGTGAAGTGACTTGCCCAAATTCACAAAGCTGACACGTGGTGGAGCCGGGATTTGAACAAATGACCTCTGACTCCAGAGCCATGCTGCTTCCCATTTATGACCTTGGCCAAGTCATTTCACTTCTTTGGCATCTTAGATACCTCATCTGGAAAAGGGGATGAAGACTGCGAGCCCCATATAATAATAACAATAATAATAATGGTGGTATTTGTTAAGTGCTTACTATGTGCAAAGCACTGTTCTAAGCACTGGGGAAGTTACAAGGTGATCAGGTTGTCCCACTTGGGGCTCACAGTTTTAATCCCCATTTTACAGATGAGGTAAGTGAGGCACAGAGAAGTTAAATTCTAGACTGTGAGCCCACTGTTGGGTAGGGACTGTCTCTATATGTTGCCAACTTGTACTTCCCAAGCGCTTAGTACAGTGCTCTGCACACAGTAAGCGCTCAATAAATATGATTGATTAACAAATACCTCTATTATTATTATTATTATTATTATTATTATTATTATTATTATTATTATTGAGGGCCCTCAACTAATGGTCAGGAGTTTCTGCTTGATGTGGAGACAAGTGGGCAGCTACTGGAGGTCTTTGAGGAGGTGTTCTTAGGTTGTACTCTCCCAAATGCTTAGTACAGTGCTTTGCACACAGAAGGCGATATGTATATATGTACATATTCATGATTCTATTCATTTTATTAATGATGTGTATATATCTATAATTCTATTTATTTATATTGATGCTATTGATTCCTGTTTACTTGTTTTGATGTCTGTTTTCCCCTTGTTAGACTGTGAGCCCATTGTTGGGTAAAATTCACCTCTGTTGCTGAATTGTACTTTCCAAACACTTAGTACAGTGTTCTGCACACAGTAAGTGCTCAATAAATATGATTGAATGAAGGAAGGCACTCATTCATTCAATTTTGTTTATTGAGTGCTTTCTGTGTGCAGAGCACTGTACTAAGAGCTTGAGAGACCCACTGTTGGGTAGGGATCATCTCTATATGTTGCCAACTTGTACTTCCCAAGCTCTTAGTACAGTGCTCTGCACACAGTAAGTGCTCAAGAAATACGATTGGATGAATGAATGAATGAATGAGTAAATACACACATTACCTGCCCCTTCTCCTCCCCCTCTCCATACCCCAGCCTTACCTCCTTCCCTTCCCTACAGCACCTCTATATATGTATGTATGTTTGTACATATTTATTACTCTATTTATTTATTTATTTATTTTACTTGTACATATCTATTCTATTTATTTTATTTTGTTAATATGCTTGGTTTTGTTCTCTGTCTCCCCCTTCTAGACTGTGAGCACACTGTTGGGTAGGGACCATCTCTGTATGTTTCCAACTTGTATTTCCCAAGTGCTTAGTACAGTGCTCTGCACACAGTAAGAGCTCAATAAATACAATTGATTGATTGATTGCCCCTAGTGAGCTTACACTTTAGAAAGGGAAACCGACATTAATATAAATAAGTGGTGTGGGGCTGGGACAGGGGGATGAATAAAGGGGGCAAGTCAGGGTGATGCAGAAAAGAGTGAGAAAAGAAGAAAGGAGGCACTCAATAAATATTACTGATTCTGCAAACACTAAGCAGTCAGAGCATCCCACAAAGTGACTGATGTAATGATGTACAATGCTCTGCACACAGTAAGTGCTCAATAAATACGATTGATTGATTGATGTGTGTAAAATCTTTCAGGATCCTCAGCAATGAACTCTAGCCCCTTTCATGGATGATTAAGCTTTTGATTTCTTTTTTTAACAGCATTCGTTCAGTGTTCACTATGTGTCAAGCACTATTCCAAGCAAAGCAGCGTGGCTTAGTGGAAAGAGCATAGGCTTGGAAGTCATAGGTTATGGGTTCTAATCCCCGCGCTTCCAGTTATCAGCTGTGTGACTTTAGGCAAGTCACTTCACTTCTCTGGGCCTCAGTGACCTCCTCTGTAAAATGGGGATTAAGACTGTGAGCCCCACGCGGGACAACCCGATTGCCTTGTATCTATCCCAGTGCTTAGAACAGTGCTTGGCACATAGTAAGTGCTTAACAAATGCCATTATCATTATTATTACCCTAGAACTTAGAACCGTGCTTGGCATATAGTAAGTGCTTAACAAATACCATCATTATTATACAAATGAATTGGGCTGGACACAGTCACCACCCCACATGGGGCTCACGGTCTAAGTAGGAGGGAGAACAGGAGAACTGAGGCACAGACCTTATCTACCAAATGCCCACTGTGTGACCTTGGCCATGTCAATTCCCTTCTCTATCTCCCCCTTCTAGACTGTGAGCCCACTGTTGGGTAGGGACCGTCTCTGTATGTTGCCAACTTGTATATCATATATCAATCATATTTATTGAGCACTTACTGTGTGCAGAGCACTGTACTAAGCTCTTGGTAAGTACAAGTTGGCAACATATAGAGACAGTCGCTACCCAACAGTGGGCTCACAGTCTAAAAGGGGGATACAGAGAACAAAACCAAACATACTAACAAAATAAAATAAATAGAATAGATATGTACAAGTAAAATAAATAAATAAATAGAGTAACAAATATGTACAAACTTGTACTTCCCAAGTGCTTAGCACAGTGCTCTGCACACAGTAAGCGCTCAATAAATACCATTGAATGAATGAATGAATGTGTCTCAGTTACCTCAGCTGTAAAATGGGGACTAAGATTGTGAGCCCTATGTAGGTCAGGGACGGTGTCCAACCCAATTAACTTGTATCTACCCCAGTGTTTAATACAGTCTCTGGCTCATAGTAAGTGCTTAAAAAAAATCATAAGGAAAAAAAAGGAACTTGCCCTAGGCCACACAAAAAGCATTTGGCAGAGTCAGGATGAGAACCCAGGTCCTCGGATTCCCAGGGGCACACTCTCTCCACTATGGCAAGCTGCTTCTTATCAATCAATCAATCAATCAATCGAGCATATTTATTGAGTGCTGTGTAGAGCCCTGTACTAAGCGCTTGGGAAGTACAAGTTGGCAACATATAGAGACAGTCCCTACTTGTGCCTAATCTTAAGCGAGAATGGGATCTCAGGAAATTTATCAGTTTCATTATAAAGGCACTTCAATTCAGGCAGTCCAGAACATGCCAACCTCTTGCAAGAAATCTTGAAGGAGGTTGGCCTGGATTCCATTAATATCTCAGATTTCTACTTTCTTTTGGAGAGGGGAGGAAAGGACCATAAATTGGCTGATAGAAGAATTTTCTTGAAGCAAGAATGACAAGCTGATTCTGAGTTGGGAACAGCCTGGGAAATTCATTTGCGCTGTCAGGACGCTGAAAAAGAAAGTTGCAAAGCTATTTAAAAGTGCTTCATGGTTAGAAAAAGGAAAAAAAAAAAATCCCAAGATGATGCTGTCATGCCCTGAGAAGAGCCCAGGATGTAGTCCGCTTTCCCTTGTTTTTGTGCTCCTAACAAAGAGAGGTTGGAATTTCAGTCCCTGTATGACTTTGGGCAAGTCATTTATCTTCTCTGTGCCTCAGTTACCTCATCTGTAAAATGGTAATGAAGACTGTGAGCCCCACTTGGGAAAGCCCGATTAACTTGTATCTACCCCAGCACGTAGAAGGGTACTTGGCACATAATAAGCTCTTAACAAATACCATCATTATTAATAAAATAATAATAATAAAATAGAAATTGATAAAAAAATAATAATGATGACATTTGATAAGCTTTTACTATGTGCCAGGTAGTATACTAAGCACTGGGGTGGATACAAGCAAATCGGATTGGACAGAGTCCCTGTCCAATGTGGGGCTCGAAGTCTCAATACCCATTTTACAGTTGAAATGAGGCCCAGAGAAGTGAAGTGATTTGCCCAAGGTCACACAGCAGACAATCAATCAATCAATCAATCAATCGTATTTATTGAGCACTTACTGTGTGCAGAGCACTGTACTAAGCGCTTGGGAAGTACAAGTTGGCAACATAGAGAGACAGTCCCTACCCAACAGTGGGCTCACAATCTAGAAGGGGGAGACAGAGAACAAAACCAAACATCTTAACAAAATAAAATAAATAAAATAGATATGTACAAGTAAAATAAATGAATAAATAAATAGAGGAATAAATATGTACAAACATGTATACATATAGACAAGTTGCAGAGCCAAGATTAGAACCCATGACTTCCTTACTCTCAGGTCCATGCTCTCTCCACTATGCCACTAGAGAGGTGAGCCCCACATGGGACAACCTGATCACCTTGTATCCCCCCAGCGCTTAGAGCAGTGCTTTGCACATAGTAAGCGCTTAACAAATGCCATCGTTATTATTATTATTATCATTATTATTATTATTATTATTATTATTATTATTGCACCATGCTGCTTCAAGTGGAGAGAGCATGGAATTGGGAGTCAGAAGTCAGCACGGCCTCATGGAAAGGGCAGACACTGAGGAGTCAGAGGACCTGGGTTCTAAATCTAGCTTTGCAATTTGCTTGCTGCATGACCTTGGTCAAGTCATTTAACCTCTCTGGGACTCAGGTTCCTCAACCGTAAAATGGAGATTCCCCCTCCCCATCTCCCCTGCTTTACCTCCTTCCCCTCCCCACAGCACCTGTACATATGTTTGTACAGATTTATTACTCCATTTATTTTACTTGTACATATTTACTATTCTATTTATTTTATTTTGTTAATATGCTTCGTTTTGTTGTCTGTCTCCCCCTTCTAGACTGTGAGCCCACTGTTGGGTAGGGACCGTCTCTAGATGTTGCCAACTTGTACTTCCCAAGCGTTTAGCACAGTGCTCTGCACACAGTAAGCGCTCAATAAATATGATTGAATGAATGAATGAATGAATGAATGAATGAATGAATGAATGAATGAATAACTGTTCGTCCTCCTACTTGGGCGATAAGCCCCATGTGGGATAGCGACTGTGTCCAAACCAACTGAATTGTCTCTACCCAAGCACTTAGAACAGTGTTTGTCACTTAGTAATAAAAATAATAATGACATTTATTAAGTGCTTACTATGTGCAAAGCACTGTTCTAAGCACTGGGGAGTTTACAAGGTGATGATATTGTCCCACGGGGGGCTCACAGTCTTCATCCCCATTTTACAGATGAGGTAACTGAGGCATAGAGAAGTTAAGTGACTTGCCCAAAGTCACACAGCTGACAATTGGTCGAGCCAGGATTTGAACCCATGACCTCTGACCCCAAAGCCCCGGCTCTTTCCACTGAGCCACGCTTCTTCTCTAAGCAGCACTTAGTAAGCACATAAATGCCACTATAGTAATAATGAGACCAGAGGGCTAATCTCAATTCTGCCACACGACCCTCGGCACGTCCCTTTATTCCTCAGTTTCTCCATTTCCTCATCTATAAAACTGGAACACAAACCTGCTCTCTCACTCTCAACAGAAATGTTGAGGACAAAATGAGAAAATGCTTGTCAAAGTGCTCCAGAACAAATCGAAGATTGTTTTTTTGTAATAATGGTATTTGCAAAACGCATACCATGCGACAGGTACTGTATTATGTGCTGGGGTAGCTACAAGATAATCAGTTTAAACATAGTCTATGTCCCACGTGGGGCTCACAGTCTTAATCCCCATTTTAATCCCCATTGAGAAGCAGCGTGGCTAAATTGAAAGAGCCTGGGCTTTGGAGTCAGAGGTCATGGGTTCAAATCCTGGCTCCGCCACTTGTCAGCTGTGGCACTTTGGGCAAGTCACTTCACTTCTCTGTGCCTGAGTTACCTCATCTGGAAAATGGGGATTATGACTGTGGGACAACCTGATCACCTTGTAACCTCCCCAGTGCTTGGAACGATGCTTTACACATAGTAAGAGCTTAATAAATGCTATCATTATTATTATTTTACAGATGAGGTAACTCAGGCACAGAGAAGTTAAGCGACTTGCCCAACGTCACCCAGCTGACAAGTGGCCAGGGTGGGTTTAAAACCCACGACCTCTGAATCCCAAGCCCGGGCTCTCTCCACTCAGCCACACTGCTTATCTAGAATATGCTGCCCTGCCTCCTTCTAATCAAATCAGTGGTATTTTCTGAGTGCTTACTATGTGTAAAGCACTGTACTAAGCACTTGGGAAAGTACAAATCAACAAAATTAGCACACACACTCCCTCCCCGTAGCAATTTTATAACCTAGAGACTGTCTTTAGGTGGGAGTTAAGCAGCTTGGAAACGGATGTGGGTCTTTCTTACAAAGACACAACCTAGAAATAATATCTGAATTAATAGAGAAGCAGCGTGGCATAGTGGATAGAGCCCGAGATTGGGAGTCAGAAGGTCACGGGTTTTAATTCCAGTTCCACACTTGTCTGCTGTGTGACCTTGGGCAAGTCATTTCACTTCTCTGGGCCTGTTGCCTCATCTGACCGTCTCTATATGTTGCCAACTTCTACTTCCCAAGCTCTTAGTACAGTGCTCTGCACACAGTAAGCGCTCAATAAATATGATTGATTGATTGATTGATTGATTGAGATTGAGCCCCACATGGGACAGGGATTGGGTCCATCTTGATTTGCTTGTATCCACCTCAGCACTTAGTACAGTGCCTGGCACATAATAAGCGTTTAACTACCATTATTATTATTAGATCTCTCTGACAGGCTATGAACTCCATGTGGGACGCTACTGCACCCAACCTGATTATATTCTATCTACCTCAGAGACGGTGCAATGCCTGGCATGTTGTAGGCGCTTAAATAAAAATAAATGTGGCATTTGTTAAGTGCTTACTATGTACCAGGTCTGGGGTGGTTACAAGCAAATACCATTTAACATAGTTACAGCATTCATGAAGTTTATATAAGGTATCGCACAGTGCAAAGATCTGGGGTAGATACAAGATTACAGGCCCTGTCCATATCATAATCAGAGAGGGAGAGAGAATGAGAACAGAATCAACGTGTCCTATTAGAAAGCATGTGAGTCTGGGAATCAGGGGACCTGGGTTCTAATCTGCTGGGTGACCTTGGCAAGTCACTTAATAATAATAATAACAACAACAATAATAATGATAATAATAACAATAACAACAACAATAATAATAATAATAATAATGCCATTTATTAAGTGCTTACTATGTGCAAAGCACTGTTCAAAGCGCTGGGGAGGTTACAAGGTGATCAGATTGTCCCACGGAGGGCTCACATTCAATCCCCATTTTCCAGATGAGGTCACTGAGGCCCAGAGAAGTGAAGTGACTTGCCCAAAGTCACACAGCTGACAAGTGGCAGAGCCGGGATTTGAACCCATGACCTCTGACTCCAAAGCCCGGGCTCTTTCCACTGAGCCGCCACGCTGCTTCTCTGGACCTCAGTTTCTTAAATCTGGAAAGTGGGGGTTAAGACTGAGCCCCATGTGGGACAACCTGATTGGTATCTACCCTAGCACTTAGAACAGTGCTTGGCACATAGTAAGTGCTTAAATACCATTATTATTATTATTCACTTCTCTGGACCTCAGTTTCTTCATCTGTAAAATGGAGATTAAGACTATGAGCCCTATGTGAGACAGAGACATATTCTAACCAGCACTCAGTACAATGTTTGGTGCATAGTAAGCACTTAAATATTCCTGGGGAAAAAACAAAAAGGTACTGTCCCCATTTTATAGATGAAGAAACTGAGAATGAAGTGTGACCTTCAGCAAGTCACAACTGGAAAGTGACAGAACTGATACCAGAACCCAAGTTTCCTCAGTCCCATATTATTTTCACTAGTCCACGATGCCTCTCTGATTTGAAATTAAATTGGACCTAACTTGGTATAACATTCTTTAGAACACATCCCGACACAATGAAGGAGTTATTTTAAGTTCTCATTGCAGGGAATCGGCATGGAAAAAACTTAAAATAGCTGGGTGTTGCCGAGGAGGTATTCAAGAGACAGACTGCTTCCTGAAACTTAAGGTCTAATTAGCTCGCCTGGGCACAGAATGTGAGAGCCATCATGGAAACTGAGCTGGTTCAAATATAGATTCTGCTTAGCGAGGTTCTATACTTCTCCGTGGATGATTCTTTCCATGTGAAAGTACAAATCATGGGTTTGAAAAGAGTCTTTGAAAAGGGATTGTAACACCAAACATTCAAAATATGAAGTCTAAGGGTACATTTTTTTCAATGTTTTAAGATGTTTCTGGTCGCCTTCCATTGTGTTTCCACCTAAATCATATCCCCCTCCTCCACCAGTTGTCAGCTGGGTGACCTTGGGCAAGTCACTTCACTTTTTTATTCCACAGGATTCAGACAATGAGCCCCATGTGGGACAGGGATTGTGTCCAACCTGATTAGCTTGCATCTATCCCAGAGTTTATTATAGTGCCTGGCATATCGTAAGCACTTAACAAATACTGTGTTTTTTTTTAAATAGCCCTACCCACAAGGTGCTTACAGTGTACTGTAACCACACACTTGGGAGAATACAATAGAGCCGGTAGAAACAATCCCTGACCCGTAGGAGTTTGCAGCTTACCTTATGCATTACCTTTACCTTTACCTGTATATATGTATATATGTTCGTACATATTTATTGTTCTATTTATTTATTCATTTTACTTGTACATATCTATTCTATTTATTTTATTTTGTTAGTATGTTTGGTTTTGTTCTCTGTCTCCCCCTTTTAGACTGTGAGCCCACTGTTGGGTAGGGACTGCCTCTATATGTTGCCAACTTGTACTTTCCAAGCTCTTAGTACAGTGCTCTGCACACAGTAAGCACTCAATAAATACGATTGATTGATTGATTGATTGATTATGCACTAAACTGCACTGTGTTTGGAAGTCCCCCTCCCCATCCCCCCCACCTTACCTCCTTCCCCTCCCCACAGCACCTGTATATATGTATATATGTTTGTACATATTTATTACTCTATTTATTTATTTTATTTGTACATATTTATTCCATTTGTTTTATTTTGTTAATATGTTTTGTTCTCTGTCTCCCCCTTCTAGACTGTGAGCCCACTGTTGTGTAGGGACCGTCTCTATATGTTGTCAGCTTGGACTTCCCAAGTGCTTAGTACAGTGCTCTGCATGCAGTAAGCGCTCAATAAATACTATTGGATGAATGAATGAATGAATGAATGAATCCTGAAATATCACCTTTAAGTCTTGGAGACTGCATTTCAGGGAATTCAGGGTCTGAGGGATTCAGAAAGAAAGACACAAGGAAAGACAGGCAGACACACACTTTGACAGGTAAGGTGGAATCTGAATAATAATAATAATAATAATAATAATAATAATATTTGTTAATAATTATGTATTTGTAATAATTATGTAGATATTAACTATAGTATGCTGCTTCTCAATCTGAAGTGATGTAGGCAGCTAATCCATAACAGCAAAGAGCTCAGGTTAGTTCAAAAGGGCAGGCAAGGAGTGTAGAGGAAGCAGGAAGATTATTTAGAACATGGAAATGGAGGATTTTCAAGAGAAATTCTCTCACCTGGATACCAGAGTGCTGAAGCAGCCCCCCACATTGAATGCCTCTCCTTTTTTACGAAGCTACTAGCTAGTAAACATTTATTCAACAGGAGTCAGAGCTGCATGCCTGTAGTAAGGCTAAATTAAAGGTGATACGAGGACAGTACAAACTCAGACTGAAAGATCCTTACAGACAAAGATTGTGTAGGTCAGCTCTACTGCACTCTTTCATTCATTCATTCAATCGTATTTATTGAGCGCTTACTGTGTGCAGAGCACTGTACTAAGCGCTTGGGAAGTACAAGTTGGCAACATATAGAGACAGTCCCTACCCAACAGTGGGCTCACAGTCTAAAAGGGGGAGACAGAGAAACATATTAACAAAATAAAATAAATAGAATCTAGAGATCCCCTCTAGAGATACTACTGGGAAAGATAATAATAATCATAATGACATTTATTAAGTGTGTTCTATGTGCAAAGCACTGTTCTAAGCGCTGGGAAGGTTACAAGGTGATCAGGTTGTCCCATGGGGGGCTCACAGTCTTAATCCCCATTTTCCAGATGAGGTAACTGAGGCTCAGAGAAGTGAAGTGACTTGCCCAGAGTCACACAGCTGATAATTGGCGGAGCTAGGATTTGAACCCACGACCTCTGACTCCAAAGCTCATGCTTTTTCCACTGAGCCACGCTGAGAGTTGAAGAGGGGAAGGGACTGAGGAGGGGCAGGGCCGATTTTAGGGAGTCACATCTGAGGGTGTCAACTTTCTTCATAAAGTAGGTGTCCAGCTCACTGGGGGCAAGGGATGGGGGAGTTGGGGAGATTCCCAACTCTCCCAACTTGGGAAGAGGAGGGAGTTAAATGTCTGGAAGGCCAGGCGAGGGCAATGGGCATGGTGGTCAATAAGGGTGAAGAAATAGTTTTGCCGGGCAGAAGAGAGGGTGGAGTTAAACATGCAAGGATAAGCTAGAAGTAGATAAAGTCAGCCTGATATTTAGATTTCTGTCAGCAGCGCTCTTCAGCTTGAGCTCAAGAGCGAAGGAGGCAGCCTGTTCAGGTGATCCAGGGCTGTGGATTAAATGCCATACATGGGTCAGATGGGCTGGGTTCAGGACTAAAGGGAAGATAAATGCAATAATAATAATAATAATAATAATAACGGCATTTGTTAAGCGCTTACTATGTGAAAAGCACTGTTCTATGCGCTGGGAAAGATACAAGGTGATCAGGTTGTCCCATGCGGGGCTCTTAGTCTTAAACCCCATTTTACAGATGATGTCACTGAGGCCCAGAGAAGTGAAGTGACTTACCCAAACTCACACAGCTGACAATTGGCGGGGCCAGGATTTGAACCCGTGACCTCTGACTCCCAAGCCGGGGCTTTTTCCTCTAGGCCATGCTGCTTCTCTATGATGTACCTTTGCTAGCATGAATGACTCTTTAGAGTGGCATGTAATAACAATGGTATTTGTCAAGCACTGTTCTAAGCACTGGGGTCGATAGAAGGTAATCAGCTTGTCCCACGTGGGGCTCACAGTTTTAATCCTTTTTTTACAGATGAGGTCACTGAGGCCCAGAGAAGTTAAGTGACTTGCTCGAAGTCACACAGCTGACAAGTGGAGGAGCCGGAATTAGAACCCATGACCTCTGACTCCCAAGCCTGGACTTTTTCCTCTGAGCCACGCCACTTCTCTGGAGAGGAATTGAGCCTAGAGGAAAGGGTGTGTGTATTTGGCTTAGTGGTTAGATCACAGGCCTGAGAGTCAAAAGGACCTAAATTCTAATCCCAGATCTGCCTCTTCTCTACATTGTGACCCTCGGCAAGTCACTAGACTTCTCTGTGCCTCAGGTATCTCATCTCTAAAATAGGTATGAAGACTGTGAGCCCCATGTGGGACAGGGATTGTGTCCAACCTGCTTAGCTTGCATTTACCCCAGCCTTTAGTACAAACCCTGGCACAAAGTAAGCACTTAGCAAATACCCTCCTAATAATCTCATATCTATAGATGAATATGCTTTGCACACAGTAAGAGCTGGGTAAATATGATTGAATATATGTAGATCAATGCACATATTTAGAAAGAAGGAGCAAACTATTACTCTATTTTACTTGTACAAATTTACTACTCTATTTATTTTGTTAATGATGTGCATTTAGCTTTAATTCTATTTGTTCTGACAACTTGACACCTGTCCACATGTTTAGTTTTATTGTCGGTCTCCCCCTTCTAGACACTGAGCCCGTTGTTGGGTAGGGACCGTCTCTATATGCTGCCAACTTGTATTTCCCAAGAGCTTAGTACAGTGCTCTGCACACAGTAAGCGCTCAATAAATACGATTGAATGAATGAATGAAACTCCTTAGCCTCAGCTTAAAAGCAATCTGCTCTCCTCCCCATCTTCCAGCTCCAACTGTAACGCTTCTCCCCCAGAAGAAAAAAAAAAATTACCACCCAGAGTGTGGCACTAGAACAGAGATACACAATAAGAATAAGAATAATAGTATTCGTTAAGTGCTCATTTGGAAATAGTAGCCAAGAAATACGCCAAAGACTAACGGAAGGAAGACTTGCCATGAAGAGCCTGGAAAACGTCATGAAATGTGGTGATGTAACAATTGCCACAAAAATACAATTTGTTAACTCTATGGTGTTTCCCGTGACAATGTATGGACCCGAAAGCTGGAGAGTGAAGAAATAGGATAAAGAGAACATCGATTCCTTTGAAACGTGGCATTGGAGAAGGCTTTTGGGTATACCATGGACTGCCCGAAAAGCAAACAAATGGATTTTGGAGCAAATTAAACCAAAGTGGTCTTTGGAAGGCCAAATGTCTCAACTTAGATGAGCATATTTTTGACATAGGAGAACTAATTCTCTGGAGAAGTCACTAATGCTAATAAAAATCCGGGGAAAGCGTGGAAGAGGAAGAATGGCAGGCAGATGGATACAGACCATAACAACGATAATGGAAGAACTGTTAGAAAGGTTGTGGATCACAGTGACAGGACTTTCTGGAGCAAGTAGATCTGTGGTGTCACTATGAAATGGAAACAACTCAACGGCACTTAATAATAGTGATAATGTTAATGTTATGCCTAAAGCTCTGTTATCGCTGGAGTAGATATAAGCTAATCAGGTTGGACACAGTCCCTGTCCCACATGGGGCTCACAATCTTCATGCTCATTTTACCATATGTGGTAACGGATAGAATAATTAATAATTCTGGTGTTTGTTAAGCACTTACTATGGGCCATGCCCTGTACTGGGTTGGACACAAGCAAATTAGGTTGAACACAGTCCCTGTCCCAAGCAGGGCTCCCATTCTCAATCTCCATTTTACAGAGGAGGGAACTGAGGCCCAGGGAAATTAAGTGACTTGTCCAAGGTCACACAACAGACAGGTGAGAGAGCCAAGATTAGAACCCACGGCTTTCTACCATGCTTTTGATTTGGCCGTTAGGCACACTGCTTCTCGTGGCCTAGTGGACAGAGCCTGCATCCAGGTGCTCTGTTATCTTCAGCTGCCAAGAGTCCTGCCCGAAAAGAGAGTATTCACATTATGCCGCTCACTCCTGCTTCTCAGGGCTCCCTCAGAGAGAATCTGATGGGTGGAGCCGAGGGAGCAAGAGGGGTGCTAGGCAAGCCATTAGTACTAGCATCAACTCTTCCACGCAGGGTCTCCATCCCGACGTCCCGAAGCTCATTCATTTTTCTTGATCGGGATTCCATTACCCTCATCAACTAACAGACAGATGGCAACGCTAAACTAGTACGATGGGAGGATTGTTGGCATCTGCAATCATTCTGGTAGTGGAGCCACAGAGTTTTCTGGGTAAAAATCCGGCAGTGGTTTTACCATTGCCTCCTTCAACGCGATCAACTTGAGTGTCCACCCTCGACTCTCTCCCGGGCCACTACTGCCCAGCACAGGTGAGTTTTGATTTGTAGCCAATGGCCTGCCACTCGCTAGCCACTGGCCCAGCTAGGAATGGACTGGACAGGCCTCTGCTTCACTCTCCCTCCCATAGTCGAGACTGGTAGAGGACTGGAAACTCTCCAGGTGCAACTCTGAGAGGGTGCCAATAAGGTAGTTTGCTGTATATCTAATAATTAATATTAATAATTACAGTACTTGTTAAGCTCTAGGTATATGCTACGAACTTTTTATTCATCCAACCATATTTATTGAGCATTTACTGTGTGCAGAGCACTGTACTAAGTGCTTGGGAGAATGCATCATCATCATCAATCGTATTTACTGAGCGCTTACTGTGTGCAGAGCACTGTACTAAGCGCTTGGGAAGTCCAAGTTGGAAACATATAGAGACAGTCCCTACCCAACAGTGGGCTCACAGTCTAAAAGGGGGAGACAGAGAACAAAACCAAACATACTAACAAGATAAAATAAATAGAATTGATATGTACAAGTAAAATAAATAAATAAATAAATAAATAAATAGAGTAATAAATATGTTCAAACATATATACATATATACAGGTGCTGTGGAGAAGGGAAGAAGGTTAGATGGGGGGATGGAGAGGGGGACTACTCTTAATCCCCAGTTTTCCAGATGAGGTAACTGAGGCCTGTTGTTGCCAACAACTTTGTTGCCAACTTGTACTTCCCAAGCTCTTAGTACAGTGCTCTGCACACAGTAAGCACTCAATAAATACGATTGAATAAATGAATGAATGAGGCCTAGATTGTTGCCAACAAGCTTGTTGCCATCTTGTACTTCCCAAGAGCTTAGTACAGTGCTCTGCACACAGTAAGCGCTCAATAAATATGATTGAATGAATGAATGAATGAATGAGGCATAGAGAAGTGAAGTGACTTAGCCAAGACCACACAGCAGACAGGTGGAGGAGCCGGGATTAGAACTCAGGCCCTTCTCACTCCCAGAGCTATGCTCTATATCCTAAACCACACTGCTTCTCTATCTGTAAGCCTACCAACTATGTTATAGTGTACTCTGTACACAGTAAGAGCTCAATAAATACGAATAGATGGATGTATCAGTAAGAAGTGATTTCTATTTGCCAAGCATTGTGGAACATACAGGGTAATCAGGTTGGACACAGTCCCTGTCCCTCACACAGGGCTCACGGACTAAGGGAAAGACAGATACACCAGGTATTTTAATCCCTATTTTGCAGATGAGGAAACTGAGGCACAAAAAACCAAGCTACTGGTGCAAGGCCACATAGCAGGGAAATGGCAGAGCTGGGTTTAGAACCAAAGTTACCTGACTCCCAATCTTGTGCCCTTTCCACTTGACCATACTGAAACTCATTAAATTATACATGCAAAAATCAATAGGCATGAGTTTAGAAAAATGCATGCACAAATACCCAAAATGTTCACTGCTGTAGTTTTAAATCCACTCACAGGTAACTTGTCCAGTGGATTTAAATCACTGGGAAATTGGTTTTGAAAACAATGTCCTGTACCTCGAGTGTTTGCAGACTGTAATCACACTAGGTTGATTTAGAACAGAAAATTCTCTCAAAACACAGTCACGCACAAAAGTAAATTAAGAGATTCCCCCCACACACACACAAATCCCAGTAACTAAACCCATTCCCTGTCAATTCCACAGTTTTGCTATGATTGATTTGAAGACGAACTTGTATGCAGTGTGGGAAAAATCCCAATGAGGATATTTTAGTTTCTTCCCCACTGGACAACAACATACCACTCCAGAGTCTGGTGAGAGAGTTCCTCTCCATCTTCTTTAGGAGATGAAAAAAATAAATAAATAAGTAAAATAATGATGGTATCTGTCACGCACTTACTATGTGCCAAGCACTGTTCTAAGCAGTGGGGTATAGATGCAAGGTAATCAGGTTGTCCCACATAGGGCTATTGAGTTAACTGAGGCACAGAGAAGTGAAGTGACAATAATAATAATAACGATACATATTGTACATATTTATTACTCTATTTATTTATTTATTTATTTATTTATTTTTCCTGTACATATCTTTTCTATTTATTTTATTTTGTTAGTATGTTTGGTTTTGTTCTCTGTCTCCCCCTTTTAGACTGTGAGCCCGCTGTTGGGTAGGGACTGTCTCTATATGTTGCCAACTTGCACTTCCCAAGCGCTTAGTACAATGCTCTGCACACAGTAAGTGCTCAATAAATACGATTGATTTATTGATTGATTGATTAATGGCATTTATTAAGCGCTTACTATGTGCAAAGCACTGTTCTAAGCACTGGGGAGGTTACAAGGCGATCAGGTTGTCCTACAGGGGGCTCACAGTCTTCATCCCCATTTTACAGTTGAGGTAACTGAGGCACAGAGAAGTTAAGTGACTTGCCCAAAGTCACACGGCTGACAATTGGCAGAGCCGGGATTAGAACCCATGACTTCTTACTCCCAAGCCTGTGCTGTTTCCACTAAGGCACACTGCTTCTCTAGGCTTTTCCAGGACCATACTCAGAAACAGACAGAGATCATCATCATCAATCGTATTTATTGAGCGCTTACTATGTGCAGAGCACTGTACTAAGCGCTTGGGAAGTACAAATTGGCAACATATAGAGACAGTCCCTACCCAACAGTGGGCTCACTGTCTAAAAGATAATACCAAAACCATAAAAACTCCTAAATTTCTTCAAAATCTGTGGGGAAAGCCCATTCATAATAAAGCTTACAATAATAATGATAATAATGAAAAAACAGTACTAATGATAATGATGTAATGGAAAGAGCACAGGCTTGGAGGTCAGAGGTAGTAGATTCTAATCACAACTCTTCCACTTGCCAGCTTTGTGACTTTGGGCAAGTCACTTCACTTCTCTGGGCCTCAGTTACCTCAACTGGGAAATGGGGATGAAGATTGTGAGCCCCATGTGGGATGACCTAATGACCTTGTATCTACCCCAGTGCTTAGAACAGTGCTTGGCACATAGTAAGCGCTTAACAAATACCATCATTATTATTATTATGATAGACCCTAGGCACAACTGGGTGCCAAGCACTGTGCTAAGCACTGGAGTAGATAGAAAGTAATCAAATCTCATAGAGCCCTTGTCCACTATTGGACTCAGGGATGAAAGGGAGGTTGAGAGGGAACTTATCCTCATTTTACAGTTGAGAAAATGCAGGCCCAAAGAAGATAATGATCCACCCAAGGTAGTATAAAAGGCAAGCGGTATAACAGGATTAGAATCCAGGGCCCTGCACTCCCAATTCAACACTCTTTCCAGCAGGCCCTGCTGTTCTCTGAACCAAAGGACACACTAGGAGATTTAATAATAATAATAACAATAATAATAATCATAATAATAATGATGATGGTATTAAGTGCATAGAGAAGCAGCATGGCTCAGTGGAAAGAGTACAGGCTTTGGAGTCAGAGGTCATGGGTTCAAATCCCCGCTCTGCCACTTGTCAGCTGTGTGACTTTGGGCAAGTCACTTCACTTCTCTGTGCCTGTTACCACATCTGTAAAATAATAATAATGGCATTTATTAAGCACTTACTATGTGCAAAGCACTGTCCTAAGCGCTGGAAAGGATACAATTTGATCAGGTTGTCCCACGGGGGGCTCACAGTCTTCATCCCCATTTTACAGATGGGGTAACTGAGGCCCAGAGAAGTTAAGTGACTTGCCCAAAGTCACACAGCTGACAGTTGGCAGAGCCGGGATTTGAACCCATGACCTCTGACTCCAAAGCCCAAGCTCTTTCCACCTAGCCACGCTGCTTCTCTTGAGCCCCCACCATGGGACAACCTGATCACCTTGTAACCTCCCCAGCACTTAGAACAGTGCTTTGCACATAGTAAGTGCTTAATAAATTCCATTATTGTCATCATACTATTTGCCAATCACTGTTTTAACACTGGGGGAAATACAACTAGAGATACAACTTGTACTTCTCAAGCACTTAGTACAGTGCTCTGCACACAGTAAGTGCTCAATAAATATGACTGAACAAGGTAATCAGGTTGTCCCATGTGGGGATCACAGTCTTATTCCCCATTTTCCAGATGAGGTAACTGAGGCCCAAAAAAGTGAAATGACTTGCCCAAGATCACACAGCAGACAAGTGGTGGAGTCAGGACTAGAACCCACGACCTCTGACTCCCAAGTATGTGCTCTTTCCCCTAGGCCATGCTGCTTAGAGGACACCGGTGGTCTCCCTTACCCCTTCTTATGTAACTTGGTTTGGGAGAATTATTTTCCAAGGAACTGTGATGCCAGTATTGTGGAATTGGATTGGAGGATCCCATCTGCTGATCTCGTGACATTTTTCCTGGATCTAGCCAACTCTTTAGGTCCACAAAGACTACCAAAAAAAAATGTCCAGCCTCACCCTGTAGCCTGGTAGATTTCAGATTGGCTCTAGAAGCCCCTTCACAAGGGAAAACAGCCCTTCAGCTGAGGCCTGGGGTAAGAACAATCAGTGGTATTTATTGAGTGCTTACTATATGCAGAGTCAGTATTTATTGAGCACTTGCTGCGTTCAGAGCACTGTACTGAGCACTTGAGAGAGTACAATTCAACAATAAACAGACAGATTCCCTGCCCACAATGAGCATACTGTCTAGAGGGGGAGAAAGGCATTAATATAAATGAATGACAGGTATGGACTTAAGTGCTGCGGGGCTGGGTGTGGGGATGAATAAAGGGAGCAAGACAGAGTGATGCAGAAGGAAATGGGAAAAGGGGGAAAGAGGATTTAGTCAGGGAAGAATTCTGGGAGGAGGTGTGTTTTCCATAAGGTTTCGAAGGATGGGGAGAGTAATTGTCTGTCTGATATGAGGAGGGCATTCCAGGCCAGAAGCAGGAAGTGGGTGAGAGTTTGTCATTGAGATAAATAAGATTGAGGTTCATTGAGAAATTTGGCATTAGAGGAGCGAAGAGTGCAGACCGGGTCATAATAGAAGAATAGCAAGGTAAGGGAGGAGGGGGAAAGGGGATCAAATAATAATAACAATAACAACAATAACAATAACAACAACAACAATAACAACAACAATAATAATAATAATAGTAGTAATAATGATAATAATAATAATGATAATAATAAGAGTTAAGCACTTACTATGTACAAAGCGCTGTTCTAAGCGCTGGGGGGGATACACGGTGATCAGGTTGCCCCATGTAGGGCTCACAGTCTTAATCCCCATTTTACAGATGAGGTAACTGAGGCTCAGAGAAGTTAACTGACTTGCCCAAGGTCACACAGCAGACATGTGAAGGAGTCGGGATTCGAACCCATGACCTCTGACTCCAAAGCCCGTGCTCTTTCCACTGAGCCACGCTGCTTCTCTAAAACATTAATTGTTTAAAAGCCAATAGTGAGGAGTGTCAGTGTGATGTAGAGGTGGATGGACAGTCACTGGAGGTTCTTGAGAAGAGGGGAAACAGCTTGAATCGTTTGTAAAAAAGTTTTTGTAGCACAAAGCACTGTACTAAACAATTGGGAGAGTGCAATACCAGAAAAAAAAAAGAATTGGCATATTCCCCAGTCTCAAGGAACTCACAGTCTACAAGGGGAAACAGACATTTAAAGAAATGAATTACAGATATGTCATTTATTAGACCATAAGTGCATCATGGGCAGGGAACGTGCCTCCCAACTCTGTTCATTTTGTACTGTCACAACTACTTAGTAGAATGCTCTGCACACATTAACTGAGCGCTCCCTAAGCCCTTGGGGAAGCCCAGTCCACGAGATTGGACAAAGCCCTCTTTTCCCTTCTGGCTTCCTCCCTTTATTCATACCTGTATATATGTATATTCATTCAGTCAGTCAAATTTATAGAGCGCTTACTGTGTGCAGAGCACTGTACTAAGCATTTGGGAAGTACAAGTTGGCAACATAGAGAGACGGTCCCTACCCAACAGTGGGCTCACAGCCTAGGAGAGTGGGCTCACATGTGTATATATGTTTGTACATATTTATTACTCTATTCATTTTACTTGTACATATTTATTCTATTCATTTTATTAGGTTTATATGTTTTGTTTTGTTGTCTGTCTCCCACTTCCAGATTGTGAGCCCGCTGTTGGGTAGGGACCGTCTCTAGATGTTGCAAACTTCCTTCCCCTCCCCACAGCACCTGTATATATGTATATATGTTTGTACATATTTATTACTCTATTTACTTTACTTGTACATATTTATTCTATTCATTTTATTAGGTTTATATGTTTTGTTTTGTTGTCTGTCTCCCCCTTCTAGACTGTGAGCCCTCTGTTGGGTAGGGACCGTCTCTAGATGTTGCAAACTTCCTTCCCCTCCCCACAGCACCTGTATATGTGTATATATTGTTTGTACATATTTATTACTCTATTTTACTCGTACATATTTATTCAATTTTATTTTATTTGGTTTATATGTTTTGTTTTGTTGTCTGTCTCCCCCTTCTAGACTGTGAGCCCGCTGTTGGGTAGGGACCGTCTCTATATGCTGCCACCTTGTACTTCCCAATCGCTTAGTACAGTGCTCTGTACACAGTAAGCACTCAATAAATTGAATGAATGAATGAATAAATGAAGTGTTGAATAAATGGTGGATTGATATGGACAGAAGTGCTGTAGGGACAAAGTGCCAAAAGGGGACAAATTCCAAGTACGTTGGTGATTCGGAAAGGAGGGGGTAAGATCCAGCACTCTCCTCAGCCTGGCTAGCTGACCTAACTATGGACAGGGAAGAGCTGAGCGTATATTCCGCAGCGTGGCTCAGTGGAAAGAGCCCGGGCTTTGGAGTCAGAGGTCATGGGTTCTAATCCTGGCTCTGCCACTTGTCAGCTGTGTGACTTTGGGCATGTCACTTCACTTCTCTGTGCCTCAGTTACCTCATCTGTAAAATGGGGATAAAAACTGTGAGCCCCACGCGGGACAACCTGATTACCTTGTAACCTCCCCAGCGCTTAGAACAGTGCTTTGCACATAGTAAGTGCTTAATAAATGCCATTATTATCATTATTATTAGTAGAACAGTACAGTAAGTGCTTAGTACAGTGCTCTGCACACAGTAAGCTCTCAATAAATATGATAGAATTATTATTATTATTATTATTATTATTATTATTATTATTATTATTATTATTATTTTATTATATTCCAACACCAAAGTGAGAAATCATGTAGCAACTGCATGTGTAGAGAAAGAGTATGGCCTAGTGGAAAAAAAAGTTCAGTCCTGGGAGTCCAAGACCTGGATTCTAATTCCAGCTCTGCCACTCATCTTCTGCGTGGCCTTGGGCAAGTCACAACTTCTCTGTGCCTCAGTTTCCTCATCTGCACAGTGGAGATGAAGACTGTGACTATGTGGGATGTGGACTGCCTCCAACCTGATTACTAAACTCTGGGGTGGGTTGGGTCTCTCCACTTCTAAACTGTGAGCCCGTTGTGGGCAGAGATTGTCTCTCTATGTTGCTGAATTGTACATACCAAGCACTTAGTACAGTGCTCTGCACACAGTAAGCGCTCAATAAATATGATCGAAGGAATGAATTTGTTTCTTGTTGTATTATCCTCTCCCAAGTGCTTAGTATGGGTCTTTCCCCACAGTGAGGATCCAATGTGATTGACCTTAGAAAAACAAAACAAGACAAAAAGTAGTGAAAGAGAATGCCACTGAATACTTAGAGTGTATGTGTCTTAATCAATCAATCAATCGTATTTATTGAGTGCTTACTGTGTGCAGAGCACTGTACTAAGCGCTTGGGAAGTACAAGTTGGTAACATATAGAGACGGTCCCTACCCAACAGTAGGCTCAGAGTCTTAAAGTCCCAGACTGAGCCCCTTCCTTCCTCTCCCCCTCGTCCCCCTCTCCATCCACCCATCTTACCTCCTTCCCTTCCCCACAGCACCTGTATATATCTATATATGTTTGTACAGATTTATTACTCTATTTATTTATTTATTTTACTTGAACATATTTATTCTATTTTATTTTGTTAATATGTTTTGTTTTGCTGTCTCTCCCCCCCTTCTAGACTGTGAGCCCACTGCTGGGTAGGGAATGTCTCTATATGTTGCCAACTTGTACTTCCCAAGCGCTTAGTACAGTGCTCTGCACACAGTAAGCACTCAATAAATACGATTTAATGAATGAAATAATGTGTGTTTGTAGTTGTGTGTGGTGGGGAAGGGATTTGGAGAACACCAAGATCGATTCTGAGAAAGCACGGCAGGTTCTAGAAGCCTCAGGAGTCATTTTAAAGGTGTCAGTTTGATGAATATACAGATGAAATGGACAGGAAGGGAAAAAGAATGATTATTGTTGAGAAAAGGTGGATTCTATTTCTAAGTCCTTGAGGGGAGAGATGGCGTCTGCCAATTCCCCTCTCCCAAGTGCCTTGTACAATGTTCTGCACACAGTTAATGCCATTGATGGATTTACTTGGGGACAAAAAAAAATGTCTTTCCATCTCTCTTTGTTCACTGGGCTTTGTCAGCAAGGACATAAAAGTGGTTTGAGCTGCCATTTAGAAAAGCGAAGTGGTCCCAGAGGTCCTGGCTTCCTCAGAACGGTGGCTAAGAGGGTTCAACGCTCTTCTCCTATTTCCCAGTTCCTGCTCATAATAATAATAATAATAATAATAATAATAATAATAATAATAATAGCATTTATTAAGTGCTTACTATGTACAAAGCACTGTTCTAAGCGCTGGGGAGGTTACAAGTGATCAGGTTGTCCCACGGGGGGCTCACAGCTTTAATCCCCATTTTACAGATGAGGTCACTGAGGCACAGAGAAGTGAAGCGACTTGCCCAAAGTCACACAGCTGACAGTTGGCAGGGCATGGCACTGTCAGTAGGGATTCATTCAATCATATTTACTGAGGGCTTACTGTGTGCAGAGCACTGTACTAAGTAGGGATATACATAGCAAGTAGTTGGAAGAAAGATGAAGACTTTGTTTGGGGTCATTTTAAGCATCCTGGGTTCCTGCAGGTGGAATAGTCCAAAAGCGAAACAGTTGGCAGAGCTCGGACTTGAACCCATGACCTCTGACTCCAAAGCCCGGGCTCTTTCCACTGAGCCACGCTGCTGCTCATCAACCCCTCCTTATCCTCCTCTTCACCAGGTTCAAGAAAACTCCTAGCACACCGAGCCCCCAAAATGGGACAACAAGGATTAAAAAAGGAAAGATCAGAGACCCAATTCCTTCCTTCATCAATCGTATTTATCAATCATATTTATTGAGCGCTTACTATGTGCAGAGCACTGTACTAAGCGCATTCCTTCCAATGGACTGTAAGCTCCTGGTGGGCAGGGAATGTGTCTGTTTATTGTTCTATTGTACTCTCCCAAGCGCTTAGACAAGTGAGCTGTACACACAGTAAGCACTCGATAAATACGATTGACTGCCTGACTTTAATAATAATAAAAACCAGTGCTATGTTTTGAATGTTCGCTATGTGATAGATATCAGGTTATTGCTTGGGTGTAGAAGATAATTAGGTCCGCCACAATATCGGGACATATTCAGGGCTCACCGTCTAAGGGGGAAGGGAGAACATGGATTGAATTCTCATTTTACTGATGAGGAACCTGAGGCCCAGAGGAGTAGTGTGACTTGTCCAAGGTCACACTGCAGGCACGTGGTGGAGCTGGGATTCGAACCCAGGTCCTCCTACCCCCAGGCCTGTTCTTCTCCCACAGGACAACACCACTTCAAGGAGTGTATATTAGAACAGAGGAGGTAATACACATGAACTGAGAAATTTACTTGCTTACTGGGTGAAGAATGACATTACAACAAATTATAGGTAATAATAATGATGATGATGGCATTTGTTAAGCGCTTACTACGTGCCAAGCACCGTTCTAAGCGCTGGGTTAGATACAAGGTAATCAGGTTGTTTCACGTGGGGCTCACAGAATTAATCCCCATTTTACAGATGAGGTAACTAAGGCACAGAGAAGTTAAGTGACTTGCCCAAAATCACACAGCTGATAAATGGCGGAGCTGGGATTAGAACTCAGGACCTCTGACTCCCAAGCCCGGCTCTTTCCACTAGGCCACGCTGCTTCTGGTAAGATGAGAAGGTGATATGAACGCGAATTAATCTCAAGTGAACGGCACGGCCTAGTGGAAAGAGGACCAGCTAGGACCTGGGTTCTAATCCTGGCTCTGCCGCTTGCCTGCTATGGGATCTTGTTACTTAATTTCTTTGTGCCTCAGTCTCCTCATCCTAGAATGGGGGCTCAACACCTGTCCTGCCTCCCTTATAGACCATGAGCCCCGTGTGAAAAGGGAACAGTGTCAGCGTGGCTCAGTGGAAAGAGCACGGGCTTTGGAGTCAGATGTCATGGGTTCAAATCCCGGCTCCAACAACTGTCAGCCGAGTGACTTTGGGCAAGTCACTTCACTTCTCTGTGCCTCAGTTTCTTCATCTGTCAAATGGTGATTAAGACTTTGAGCCCCCCGTGGGACAACCTGAGCACCTTGTAATCTCCCCAGTGCTTAGAACAGTGCTTTTCATATAGTAAGCACTTAATAAATGCCATTATTATTATTATTATCATCTTGCTACTTAATTTCTTTGTGCCTCAGTCTCCTCATCCATAGAATGGGGACTTAACCCCTATCCTCCTTCCCTTATAGACCTTGAGCCCGGTGTGAAAAAGGGACAGCATCTGACCTGATTACCTCTTATCTACCTCAGCATTGGTATACGTGGCAGTGTTTGGCACATAGTAAATACTTAATAATAAATAATAATAAATGCCATCATTAAGTACTTAAACGTCACAGTTATTATTGATGGTGTGTAAGATGCATACACTAGATGCAATAGGAGGTTGTGAATATTTTCATGTGCAGGTTGCACATGAGCAGTGGCACTGGGGAATTAGTCATATTTACTGAGCACTTACTGTGTGCAGAGCACTGTACTAAGCGCTTGGGAGAGTAAAATATAAGAGTTGATAGACACATTCCCTTCCCACAAGGAATTTAGGAATGAAATTTAGTCAGGGCAGGCTCTGTGATCTCAGCAAGGCTTTGACAAGGATTTGGTAATTTTTTTATGGCATTTATTAAGGGCTTACTATGTGCAAAGCACTGTTCTAAGCGCTGACAATGATAGCATTTATTAAGCGCTTAGTCATTCATTCATTCAATCGTATTTATTGAGCGCTTACTGTGTGCAGAGCACTGTACAAAGCGCTTGGGACGTACAAGTTGGCAACATATAGAGATGGTCCCTACCCAACAGTGGGCTCACAGTCTAGAAGGGGGAGACAGAGAACAAAACAAAACATATTAACAAAATAAAATAAATAGAATAAATATGTACAAATAAAATAAATAAATAGAGTAATAAATCCGTAAAAACATCTATCCATATATACAGATGCTGTGGGGAGGGGAAGGAGGTAAGGCGGGGGGGATGGGGAGGGGGACGATGGGGAGAGGAAGGAGGGGGCTCGGTCTGGGAGCCCCTTACTATGTGCAAGGCACTATTCTAAGCGCTGGGGACAAGGTGATCAGGTTGTCCCACGGGGGGCTCACAGTCTTAATCCCCATTTTACAGATGAGGTAACTGAGGCACAGAGAAGTTAAGTGACTTTCCCAAAGTCACACAGTTGACAATTGGCAGAGCATGGCATTGTCAGTAGGGATTCATTCAGTCATATTTATTGAGTGCTTACTGTGTGCAGAGCACTGTACTAAATAGAGATATACATAGCAAGTAGTTGGAAGAAAGATGAAGATTTGTTTGGGGTTATTTTAAGCACCCTGGGTTCCTGCAGGTGGAATAGTCCCAAAGCGAAACCCAAACAAGCGGCCGCAGAGCAGGTGACAATGTAGACTGGAGGCATGTAATAATAATGATGGTGTTTGTTAAGCGCTTACTATGTGCAAAGCACTGTTCTAAGCACTGGGAAGGTTACAAGGTGATCAGGTTGTCCCACGAGGGGCTCACAGTTTTAATCCCCATTTTACAGATGAGGTAACTGAGGCACAGAGAAGTGAAGCGACTTACTCGAAGTCACACAGCTGACAAGTGGCAGAGCCGGCATTTGAACCCATGACCTCTGACTCCAAAGCCCGGGATCTTTCCACTGAACCACGCTGCTTCTCCAATAGTGAAATTATTAGTATAGTATAGTGTAGTATGAGAATAATAGTGAAATTATTAGTAAAAATATTTACTGAGTACTTCCTATACGCCAATCATTATGTTCAAAGTGAAGATAGGAACCAGACAATCAGATAAAAATTTTTACTTGTACATACTTACTATTCTATTTATTTTGTTAATGATGTGCATATAGCTATAATTCTATTCATTCTGATGGTTTTGGCACCAGTCTACATGTTTTGTTTATTGTCTGTCTCCCCCTTCTAGACTGTGAGCCCGTTGTTGGGTAGGGACTGTCTCTATCTGTTGCCAACTTGTACTTCCCAAGTGCTTAGTACAGCGCTCTGTGCACAGTAAGCGCTCAATAAATATGATTGAGTGAAATGAATGAAAAAAATCCAGTCTCCGGTCCATATGGGGCTTAACAACCTAAGCGTCTCCACCATTTAACTGATAGGAAACTGAAGCCCAGTGAGGTTACACGTCCCAACGTCAGAGCTGGAATTTCTGAGATTCAACTATGTAGAAGAGGAGATTTACAAATTAGGAAGCAATAATTTCCCAGCAGTCTGGATTAGAAAATCAAATCCTTCCAAAGGGGAAAAAAAAGCACCTTCTCCATTTCAGTTTGGAAGAGTTAAGTGGCTTCTGTGAATATCCTTATCCTTTTTGAAAACTTGCCCAGTTCAAGTAAAAAAAAAATAATAAATGAAGATAAAACACTAAGCAGCTAGAGTCCCTAACAAGAGAATCAATGCACGACGCAAACAAGTCCCAAAGCGCACTTTCTTTTCAAACGGCTGCCAAACCGAGTAAGATTTCTTTTGTTAGCTTGCCGGTGCGATTGTCCAGGTCAATCCCTGCTCTATGGATATCAGGAAAGAAGCAGCCCAGAAAGCAGGATATTCAATTAAACAGATGAGAACAGAGGCCAGGCTATTATGTGGGTCAAATGCACTATTTGTTAAGTCTCATTAGGGAGGACAATTACAGGGTTTCCGTCCCAATAGTATTTATTGAGCACACAGCACTGTACTAAGCATTTGGGAGAACACAAAAGAGTTGGTAGACACATTCCCTGCCCGCAACATGTTAAGACTGTGAACCTCATATGGGACAAGGCCTTTACCCAGCCTGATTAAATGTATCTATTGTGTGGAAGGAGGCAATAGTAAACCACTTTTGTATTTTTACCAAGAAAACTCTGTGGATCCACTATTAGAAAGATTGCAAATGGAGATCGGGGCCTTCTGGGAGAGATGTGCCTGTGGTGTCACTATGGGTCGGGAACAACTCGACGACATAAGACATGACTTGACACCTGTCCACATGTTTTGTTTTGTTGTCTGTCTCCCCCTTCTAGACTGTGAGCCTGTTGTTGGGTAGGGACTGTCTCTATATGTTACCAACTTGTACTTCCCAAGCGCTTACTACAGTGCTCTGCTCACAGTAAGCGCTCAATAAATACGATTGAATGAATGAATATGTTGCCAACTTGTACTTCCCAAGTGCTTAGTACAGCGCTCTGCACACAGTAAGTGCTCAATAAATATGATTGAATGAAGACAAGACCCCAGCACTTTTAGAACAGTGTTTTGGTAAGCACTTTACAAATACTGTCATGATGATGATGATAATGATGCTGATGATGCTGATGATGATGATTATTGTTATTATTATTATTATTATTTTACTGTCTAGAGGTTTCCCCAGATAGAAGAGCTAGCTAATATGTTTGCTCCTTGCTGGACAAGAACTAAGTCTCCAAGGTGAGAAGCAGTGTGGTCTAGTGGACAGAGCCCAGGCCCGGGAGTCAAAAGGATCTGGGATCTAATCATCATCATCATCAATCGTATTTATTGAGCGTTTACTGTGTGCAGAGCACTGTACTAAGCGCTTGGGAAGTACAAATTGGCAACACATAGGGACAGTCACTACCCAACAGTGGGCTCACAGTCTAAAAGGGGGAGACAGAGAACAAAACCAAGCATATTAACAAAATAAAATAGAATAGATATGTACAAGTAAAATAAATAAATAAGTAAATAGAGTAATAAATACGTACAAACATATATACATATATACAGGTGCTGTGGGGAAGGGAAGGAGGTAACATGGGGGGATGGAGAGGGGGACAAGGGGGAGAGGAAGGAAGGGGCTCAATCTGGGAAGGCCTCCTGGAGGAGGTGAGCTCTCAGTAGGTCCTTGAAGGGAGGAAGAGAGCTAGCTTGGCGGATGGGGAGAGGGAGGGCATTCCAGGCCGGACCCTAATCCCGGCTCCACCACGTATTCGCTGTGTGACCCAGGGCACGTCACCTCACTTCTCTGGGCCTCAGTTACCTCATCTTTAAAAAAGGGATTAAGATCGTGAGTCCCATGTGGGAGCAGTGTGTCTCAGTGGAAAGAGCATGGATTTGGGAGCCAGAGGTCATGAGTTCTAATTCCGAATCTGCCATTTGTCAGCTGTTTGACTTTGGGCAAGTCACTTCACTTCTCTGGGCCTCAGTTACCTCATCTGTAAAATGGGGATTAAGACTGTGAGCCTCCCGTGGGACAACCTGATCATCTTGTGTTCCCCCCAGCGCTTTGAACAGTGCCTCGCACATAGTAAGTGCTTAACAAACGTCATCATTATTATTAAGGGAATGTGTCCAACCTGATTTGTTTGTACCTACTCAAGAGCTTAGAACAGTGCTTGGCACACAGCCAGTGCTTAACAAATACCACCATCATTATTAGCAATATTGTTACTGGTTAAGTGGTCAGATTTCAGGCCGGATACATTTTAAACAGAGGTGGCCAGTCCAGTGGGTGATAGACACCCTCACCCCCAAACCCCAGATTCATTCATTCAGTCAATCATATTTATTGAGCATTTACTGTGTGCCGAGCACTGTACTAAGCGCTTGGAAAGGATGATTCAGCAACAAAGAGAGACAATCCCTGCCCACAACGAGCTCACAGTCTAGAAGGGGGAAGACAGATATCAAAACAAGTAAACAGGCGTCAGTAGCATCGATATCAATAAATAAAATTGGATATATATATATATATATATATATATATATATATATATATATTTATATATATATGTGTGTGTATATGTATATATATATATATATATATATATATATATATATGCACACACACACATTAGGACAAGTAAAACAGGCATTAATATAAATAAATAGAATTGCAGATAATAGAATTACAGAGAATTAATAATTATAGAGAATAATTACAGAGAATTAATAGAATTACAGAGAAGCAGCATGGCTCAGTGGAAATAGCCCAGGCTTTGGAGTCAGAGGTCAGGGGTTCAAATCCCAGCTCCGCCAATTGTCAGCTGTGTGACTTTGGGCAAGTCACTTAACTTTTCTGTGCCTCAGTTTCCTCATCTGTAAAATGGGGATGAAGACTGTGAGCCCCACGTGGGACAACCTGATCACCTTGTATCCCCCCAGCGCTTAGAACAGTGCTTTGCACATACTAAGCACTTAACAAATACCACTATTATTATTATTTTATGTGCATATACATACAAGTTCTTTGGGTCGGGGGGTAGAGCAAAGGGAGTGAGTCAGGGTGATGTGCAGGCGAGGAGGAGCTGAGGAAAAGGGGGCTTAGTCTATCTAGGAAGGTCTCCTGGAGGAGGTGGGCCTTCAGTAGAGCTTTGAAGGGGGGGAAAGTGTGATTGTTTGGTGGGTTTGAGAAGGGAGGGCATTCCAGGCCAGAGGTAGGCCAGTGGTCAATGGCGAGATGGAGGCCCAGTGAGAACATTAGCACCAGAGGAGTGGAGTGTGTGGGCTGGGATGGAGAAGGAGAGAAGGGAGGTGAGGTAGGAGGGGGCGAGGGGATGGACAGCTTTGAAGCCAATAGTGAGGAGTTTTTGTTCGATAAGGAGGTTGATAGGCACACAGATTCATTCATTCATTCATTCAATCGTATTTATTGAGCTCTTACTGTGTGCAGAGCACTGAACTAAGCACTTGGGAAGTACAAGTTGGCAACATATAGAGACAGTCCCTACCCAACAGTGGGCTCACAGTCTAGAAGGTGGGCTCACATTATGGTATTTGCTAAGCCTTTACTAGGTGCCTAGCACTGTCCTAAGTACTGGAGTAGATGCAAGTTAAGCAGGTGGGACACAGTCTCTGTCTCACAGGAAGCTCACAGACTAAGTCGGAGGAACAAAAAATATTGAATCCCCATTTTGCGATTGAGGGACCTGGTGCACAGAGAATCAGTCAGGTTGATTGAGCTCTTACTGTGTGCAGAACACCATACTAAGCACTTGGGAGAGTGGAATACAAGAGCTGGTAGATATGTTCCCTGCCTGCAATGAGCTTACAGTCTAGAGGGGGTTACAACATCAAAAGAAATAAATTATGGATAGGTACAAAATGTTGTGGGGCTGAGAGAGGGGAGAATAATAAAAGCTAGGTGAATTGCCCCCAAGTCACACAGCGGACAAGTGGGAGAGTCTGGATTACTCAGATCACAGACTTGTGGATTCCGGGTCCCTGATGAGGTCTGACCGGTTTTCAATCAGCTGAAAAGTCAGCGCTCAATAAATACGAGTGATTGATGTCAGCAAGAACCGCTGCTTTGAGAGAGGATATGGGGGAAAATGGAAAGCAAAGAGGATGGAGAAAATACTTGATGGGTGAAGGAAAGGTTAGGTTCACACACTATGGATTTAGGCAGTGGCAAACAGGCTGAGGGAGAGAGACGTTAATTAATCCTATTTACTGAGCAATTACTGGCTGTAGAGTGCTATACTGAGTGCTTGGAAGGCTGCAATAGAGTTGGTAGACATTCCCTTCCCAAAAGGAGCATATAGTTTAGCGGTAGAGGCAGACATTAAAATATAGAGAGTCAAGGATAATACCAAGGTTATGGGCTTGTAATAATAATGATAATAATAATGATGATGATGATGATGATGATGATGATAATAATAATAATAATAATAATAATAATAATTGTGGTGTTAGTTAAGCACTTGCTATAGCCAGGCACTGTACTAAACACTGGACTGGATACAAGCAAATTGGGTTGGACACAGTCTCTGTCCCGTGGAGGGGTTCACAGTCCTATCTCCCCCTTTTCCAGATGAGGTAACTGAGGCCCAGAGAAGTTAAGTGACTTGCTCAAGGTCACACAACAAACAAGTGGCATATCCGGGATTAGAACCCACATCCTTCTGCCAGGAAGGATGGTGGTGCTATCTACAGTGACGGGAAAGTCAGGGGAAAGGCAGGGTTTGGGGGGGAAAGACAAGTCTGTTTTGGGCATGTTAGGTTTGAGATGTCTGCCAAACATCTAGGGAGAAATGTTTCAAAGGCAGGAGAGAAGCAGCGTGGCTCAGTGGAAAGAACACAGGCTTTGGAGTCAGAGGTCATGGGTTCAAATCCCAGCTCCGCCAACTGTCAGCTGTGTGACTTTGGGCAAGTCACTTTACTTCTCTGGGCCTCAGTTACCTCATCTGGAAAATGGGGATTAAAACTGTGAGCCCCCCCACCAGGACAACCTATTACTTTGTAACCTCCCCAGCGCTTAGAACAGTGCTTTGCACATAGTAAGCACTTAATACCATCATTATTATTATTATTAAGTGTGAGATCTCAGAAAAGTGAGAGATTAGGAATGGAGATGAAGATTTGGGAATCATCTGTGTAAGGGTTGTAGTTGATGCCATAAGAGTAAATGATTTTTCCATGGGTGTGGGTGTAGATGGAGAACAGAAGGGAACTCAGAACCGAGCCTTGAGGGAATTCCACAGGGGTGGGAGGTGGAGGAGGAGCCTGAAACCTTCTCGTTCTCCTCCTCAGACCGTGAGCCCCATGGGGGACAGGGACTGTGTCTGATTTGATCATCTTTTTTTCCTTTCAGCAGCACTTTCCTAGAAGAATGGCAAGTATTAATAATAATAATGGCATTTGTTAAGCACTTAGTATGTGCAAAGCACTGTTCTAAGCACTGTGGGGATACGAGGTGATCAGGTTGTCCCACGGGGGGCTCACAGTCTTAAACCCCATTTTCCAGATGAGGTAACGGAGGATCAGAGAAGTGAAGTGACTTACCCAAAGTCAAACAGCTGACATTTGACAGAGTGGGGATTTGAACCCATGACCTCTGACTCCAGAGCCCGGGCTCTTTCCATTGAGCCATGCTGCTTCTCTAAGTAGGCTCATGAGAACTTATGTGAACCATCTAACCTTCTAGACCGTGAGCCCACTGTTGGGTAGGGACCATCTCTATATCAATCAATCAATCAATCGTATTTATTGAGTGCTTACTATGTGCAGAGCACTGTACTAAGTGCTTGGGAAGTACAAATTGGCATCACATAGAGACAGTCCCTACCCAACAGTGGGCTCACAGTCTAAAAGAGGGAGACAGAGAACAGAACCAAACATACCAACAAAATAAAATAAGTAGGATAGAAATGTACAAGTAAAATAAATAAATAAATAAATAAATAGAGTAATAAATATGTACAACCATATATACATATATACAGGTGCTGTGGGGAAGGGAAGGAGGTAAGACGGGGGGATGGAGAGGGGGAGTCTATATGTTACCAACTTGTACTTCCTAAGTGCTTAGTACAGTGCTCTGCACACAGTAAGTGCTCAATAAATACGATTGAATGAATGAATGAACCACTACTAACCACCCTGGTAAATTTGTGAAACGCAGGGAAATGGAACCCAAAGCAAAAACTGAGAATTTTTCCGTGGCAGTTCTCAGGTTTCCTCTTAAATAGTTGTGCTCATAACTGTGATGTACCAGAAACTGGGAAAAATGCTAATTGACATTGTAAGCTTCATTCCCTATAACTCTATTAATGGTTTCTTACGCAGCATGCAAATTTCAACAACTCTTGCTCCATAATTAAATTAGCATTGTTTATGCTTCAGAGTATTTAAAGTCTGAAATTACATGCTATAACCATAAAATAGAGTGATAATTAATGACAATTACTCATTACCACAGAAACATAACAGTAAAGACAGTTTTTATTCACAACAGCGACTTTATGGCATTCCAAATTAGCAAACCTCGGAAGCCCATTTTTATTACCTGAAAAAACCTTTGGTTCCCTTGACGCAACAAAGCCAAGTAAGAGTGTTTTACAACTAAAATTTGCAACATTACTTGTCCCTTCTTCTTCTTCTTATTATTATTACTATTATTTAGTGTCGTCATTTCCTATTCATAGCAACTCTATGGATATATTTTCTCCAGAATGTCCTGTCCTCTGTCATGATGCGCAACCTTTCTGATGGTTCTTCCGTTATCATTGTCATGGTCTCTAGCCAACTAGCTGCCAGTCAACTTCTTCCACATTTTCCCTGGACTTTTCCTAGCATAAGTGTCTTCTCCAGAGAATTAGCCCCCCTGATTATGTGTCCAAAATACGCTCATCTAAGCTGAGTCATTTGGCCTTCCAAAGACCACTTTGGTTTAATTTGCTCCAAAATCCATTTGTTTGTTTTTTGGGCAGTCCAAAAGGTATTTGCAAAGCTTTCTCCAACACGATGTTTTTAAAGCAATCAATGTTCTTTCTACCCTGCCTTTTCACTGTCCATCTTTCAGATCCATACGTTATCATTGGAAACACCATAGAGAGATGACAATTTGTATTATTGTGGCAGTTGTTACACCAGCACATTTCATGACTTTTTCCAGGCTCTTTATAGAAAGTCTTCCTAACATTAATCTTCGGCAGTTTCTTAACTATTACTTCCTTTATTATTGATTATCGATCCCGGGAGGGAAAGATTGTCAACTATTTCAATCTTCGCTCCATTCACTACAAATGGGTTAAAACCTCCGCTTGTCATGAACTTTGTTTTCTTGACAGTCAGATGTAGGCCCATCTTTTTGCTCTGTTCCTTAACTTTTAATAATAAGCCCTTCAAATCTTCTTCACTCTCTGCTAGTAGGGTAGCAACATCGGCATAATGAAGCTGTTTATATTCCTTCCTCCAATCTTTACTCCCCATTCATCTTCATCCAATCCAACTTCTCTCATTAGGAACTCAGTGTAAAAGATGAAAAGATAAGGCGATTAGATACATCCTTGTCTTACTCCTTTACTGATGGGAAACCAATCTGTTTCTCCATATTCTGTCCTTAGTGTAGCCTCTTATTCATTCACTTTATCGCATTTATTGAGCGCTTACTGTGTGCTGAGCACTGTACTAAGTGCTTGGGACGTACAAGTCGGCAACATATAGAGACGGTCCCTACCCAACAATGGGCTCATAGTCTAGAAGGGGGAGACAGACAACAAAACATGTACACAGGTGTCAAAGCTATATGCACATCAGTAACAAAATAAATAAAATAGTAAGTATGTACAAGTAAAATAAATAGAGTAATAAATCTGTACAAATATATACAAGTGCTGTGGGGAGGGGAAGGAGGTAGGGCAGGGGGGATGGGGAGGATGAGAGGAAAAAGGGGGATCAGTCTGGGATAATAATGACAGTATTTGTTAAGCGCTTACTATGTGCCAAGCATTCATTCATTCAATCATATTTATTGAGCACTTACTGTGTGCAGAGCACTGTACTAAGCGCTTGGGAAGTACAAGTTTGGTGACATATACAGACAGTCCCTACCCAACAACGGGCTCACAGTCTAGAAGGAAAAAAAAAAATTTAAGCACTGGGGAGGATGCAAGGTGATCGGGTTGTCCCATGTGGGGCTCACAGTCTTATTCTCCATTTTACAGATGAGGTAACTGAAGCCCAGAGAAGTGAAGTGACTTGCCCAAAGTCACACTGCTGACAATTGGTGGAGCCGGAATTCGAACCCATGACCTCTGACTTCAAAGCCCGGGCTCTTTCCACTGATCCATGACACTGGGATAGATAAAAGGTTATCAGGTTGTCCCAGTTGGGGCTCACAGTCTTAATCTCTGTTTTACAGACGAGGTCACTGGGGCACAGAGAAGTTAAGAGACTTGCCCAATGTCATACATCTGACACGTGGGGGAGTCAGGATTAGAATCCACAACCTCTGACTCCCAAGCCCAGGCTCTTGTCACTAAGCCATGCTGCTTACAGTTTCTGTATAAATTCATTCATTCAATCATATTTATTGAGCGCTTACTGTGTGCAGAGCACTGTACTAAGCATTTGGGAAGTACAAGTTGGCAACATATAGAGATGGTCCCTACCCAACAGTGGGCTCACAGTCTAGAAGGGGGAGACAGACAACAAAACATATTAACAAAAATTAAATGGCCCAGCACGCCCATTTTATTTAATGCGCTCCAGAGTTTCTAGTGATCCACTCAGTCAAAGGCCTTACCATAACCAATAAAGCAGATACTGACTTCCTTTTGGTATTCTCCTGTCCTTTCAATTATCCAACAGATATCAACAATAATATCTCGCGTCCTTTGTCCTTTCCAGAATCCCATTTGAACATCTGGCAATTCGTGTTCCATGTAAGTCTCCATTGGACGCTGTATAAAACTTTTAGCTGTACTTTCCTGGCATGAAATCAAGGAGAGTGCATGATAATTGTCACATTTAGTTCTTCCTCCTTTTTCGGTATCAAAACATAAACTGATCTCTTCCAATCAGATGGTCACTGAGTGGTTAGCCAGACCTCTTGACATTATTTGGTAAGGATTTTAGCTGATTTCTCTCCAGCTACTTGAAACACCTCAATAGTAAGCCTATCGAAGCCAGGTAACTAACTTTTGGCAAAGCTGATATAACTTCACTTTCCATGATGAGTGGCTCTAATTCATACAGAGCCTCTTCAGATACTTCTTGTATATTGATATCTTTCTGGTATAGTTCCTGTGTGTATTCTTTCCATCTCTCTTTGATTCCACTGCCATCATTTATCATCAGTCCATCTCTGCTTTTGACAAAGCCAATCCAAGGGTGAAATGTTCCCCTAATTTCCTTAACCTTCTGAAATAGTGATCTTGTCCGCTCACATTCGTTATTGCCTTCCATTTCTTTTCTTTCCATTTACTTGTCCATTTTTAGCAGGCAAAAAATTGTGAAAGATTTTTAAAGAAAGCAAAGTGGCATAGATTTTGTAGTATGTAGTAGACAGGAAAATAAAAGGAATTTTCAAATGAAATAGTAACAATCCAGTTAATTATTATTATTATTATTATTATCATTATTGTTATTATTATTATTATTATTATTATTCCTTTAAGTGCTTACTTAAAAGTCAAGCCCTGTTTTAAGATCTGGTTTAGATATAGTCTAATCAGGTTGGACACAGTCTCTGTCCCACAGAGGGCTCACAGTCTTAATCCCCATTTTACAGATGAGGTAACTGAGGTTCAGAAAAGTTAAGTGACCTGCCCAAGGTCACACAGAGGACACGTGATGGAGCTGGGATTAGAACCCAGGTCCTTCTGACTCCCAGCCCATGATCTACCCATGGATACTTCAAAAATTGTACATGTTAAAATTATGCATGTATTAAAGATATAATCAAGTAACAAAAAAACCTGGTATAAATTGCTTTCTCATGTTTCATTGAACTAACACCCAGATTATGCCTAGAGAAGATTTCATAGATATGTTAGAAAAATTTTCATTTCCACTTCACTTTAATGTGTTGTGTGTGTTTGAAGATGACCTTTTATCCTTGAGTAAATGAGAGAACCTAGAGCACTCTCTACCCATAAATACATAATAGAGCACATTTTCTGGCCCGCATATACCTGAATATATTAATATTAATAATAATAATAATAGTAATAATAATGGCATTTATTAAGTGCTTATTAGGTGCAAAGCACTGTTCTAAGTGCTGGGGAGGTTACAAGGTGATCAGGTTGTCCCTCGGGGGGCTCACAGTCTTAATCCCCATTTTCCAGATGAAGGAACTGCGGCCCAGAGAAGTGAAGTGACTTGCCCAAAGTCACACAGCTGCCAATTGGCGGAGCCGGGATTTGAACCCATGACTTCTGACTCCAAAGCCCGTGCTTTTTCCACTGAGCCATGCTGCTTCTCGAGTTCACCCATCATGGACTACTGTATGTTCTAGATAGCAAGCTCATTTTGGGCAAGGAATGTGTGCAACTAACCATTAAACACACGGCGCTCATCAAATGCCATTGATAGATTGATAATGGCTCTTCTAGAATCTATCTAATTGAGTAAGCATCAAGACTATTGGGATGAAAGTGCTCCAGAAAATAGTCACTTCCCAACCATTAGTCTGTTCTTCAGAACAGACTAGAAAACAATACCCAGATGAGAAACTCATTTCTGAATAAAACCAGCAAGGTTGTTTTCTCAAAAGATACCAGGTGTGCACCAAAAACCATCACAAATACTAATCCTCCCATGTCAGACACCGTTTTGGCAAACCATGGTGGAAAAACCTCCTGTGGCTAGCACTGAAAATTACCTTATTTCTTAAGGCCATTTAAATTTATCAGCAACTCTCCTTCCTGCCCAAAATCATTCCTGCTTTCCTTCTCTTTGGAAGGCAGAGTCTATCCTAATTCAGTAATCACACTAGGTTTCTCCAGCCTCATTTTTTCCTAAATATGAAAATGAGAGTTTACCTAGTAGCCCAGAGAAGGTAACTCTGTGGGGCTTTTCTTCTGGTTCCCAGAAACCAGTCCCATCTTATTTTCCCCAGATCCCATTTCGATGTTCTACTCGCTGGGAAGCAGGGGGAGAGGGACTTTTCAGGCTCCTTATCCTGAGTTCAGAAATCAGTTTCTTCCTCTACTGACTTTCAGAGGGCAAGAGAAATGCTTCCCGGCTTCTTTACCTCACTGATCCCCGCTGCTGATTCTAATTACCAACCAATCAGTCAACCAATCAAGAGAATTTATGGAGGTCTTCCTCTCTGCAAAACCTTGGCTCTGCCTCATCTCCTCATAATCCCATTAGTGACCAAATTCTCAAAGGAGCAAGTTTAGAACTAATAATAACGATTGTGGCATTTGTTAAGTGCTTAGTGAATGCCAATTAATAATACGAAAAACAATTAATAATTATGGCATTTGTTAAGCACTTGCTATGTGCCAGGCACTGTACTAAGCGCTGGGGTGGATACAAGCAATTTGGGTTGGACACAGTCCCTGTCCCAAGTGGGGCTCAGAGTCTCCAGCCCTCTTTTACAGATGAGGTAGCTGAGACCCAGAGAGTTGTATTTTCCAAGCACTTAGTACAGTACTCTGCACACAGTAAGCGCTCAATAAATATGACTGAATGAATGGATGAGTGAATGAAGTGAAGTGACTTGCCCTAGGTCACACAGCAGACAAGTGGAGGAGCCAAAATTAGAACTCAGGACACTCTAACTCCCAGGTCTGCGCTCTAGGGTAGATAATAATAAAATAATAATAATAATGACGGCATTTATTAACAGCTTACTACGTGCAAAGCACTGTTCTAAGCGCTGCGGGGATACAAGGTGATCAGGTGATCCCACGTGGGGCTCACAGTCTTAATCCCCATTTTACAGATGAGGTAACTGAGGCCCAGAGAAGTTAAGTGACTTCCCCAAAGTCACACAGCTGTAAGTGGCAAAGCTGGAATTTGAGCCCATGACCTCTGACTCCAAAGCCCATACTCTATCCACTGAGTCACGCTGCTTCTCTACAGATACAATAAGCATCATCATCATCATCAATCATATTTATTGAGCGCTTACTGTGTGCAGAGCACTGAACAAAGTGCTTGGGAGTACAAGTTGGCAACATAAGCAGCATGGTGGAGTGGATAGAGCACGGGTCTGAGAGCCAGAACATCATGGGTTCTAATCCCTGCTCTGCTGCTTGTCTGCTGGGTGACCTTGGGCAAGTCACTTCACTTCTCTGGGCCTCGGTTGCCTCATCTGAAAAAGGGGGATGGAGACTGTGTGAGCCCCACATGGGACAGGGATTGGGTCCAACTTGATTTGCCTGTATCCACCCCAGCACTTAATACAGTGCCTGGCAAATAGTAAGCGCTTAACAAATACCATTGTTCTTATTATTAAAATAGTCCAGTTCCACATAGGCTTCACAGTATAAATAGGAGGAAGAATGGGTATTGAATCCCAATTTTGGGATCAGGGAACTGAGGGCCAGAGAAGTGAAGTGACTTACCCAAGGTCACCCAGAAGATAAATGGCAGAGCTTGATTCCCAGGCCCCTGTTCTTTCCACTAGGCTACAATGCTTCTCAATCAATCAATCAGTCAATCAATCAATTGTATTTATTGAGCACTTACTGTGTGCAGAGCACTGTACTAAGCGCTTGGGAAGTACAAGTTGCCAGAACTAGAACTCAGCATCTCATCATTCTGTCATTCTTGCCCTCATTCCCAGTCATCAAGAAACTAATGGTATTTATTGAGCTCTTACTGAGTGTAGAGAACTATGCATGGGTTAGTGGTGAGATTACAGGCTGGAGAGTCAGAGGTCATGGGTTCTAATCCTGGCTCAGCCATTTATCAACTGCCTTGAGAAAGTCACTTAACTTCTCTGTGCCTCAGTTACTTCATCTATAAGATGGGGATTAAGACTGTGAGCCCCACATGGGATAACCTGATTGCCTTGTATCTACCCCAGGGCTTAGAACAGTGCTTGACACATAGTAAGCACTTAACAAATACTATTATATACTTTTAGACTGTGAGCCCGCTGTTGGGTAGGGACTGTCTCTATATGTTGCCAACTTGTACTTCCCAAGCGCTTAGTACAGTGCTCTGCACACAGTAAGAGCTCAATAAATATGATTGATTGATTGATTGATTATTATTATTATTATTACTATTATTATTATTATTAGCTTGCAAAAGTTCAACAGAGTTTATACATTCCCTGCCCATAAGGGGTTTAGAGTCTACAGCTAGCAGTTTAATCCACCATTCCTCAGAATGGTGCATAGTTTAAAACCCTCTAAAAGATTATCATTTTGGTTAATCTATAATAATTCTGATAATAAAAGCAACTATGGTACTTGTTAAGCCCTTACTATGTGCCAAAAACTGTTCTGAGTGCTGGGATAGATACGAGCTAATCAGGTTGGACACAGTCCATGTCCCACAAAGGGCTCACACTCTTAATCCCCAATTTACAGATGAGGGAACTAAAGCCCAGAGAAGTAAAGTGACTTGCCCAAGGTCACCCAGCTGATGTGTGGCAGAGCCGGGATCAGAACCCAGATCCTTCTGACTCTAAGGAAACATGAGGTGCAGTTACACTCACTGCTACCATGAAGAAAGACATATTCTTGCAAATTAATCCTTTCAGGAAATATCTTGACGTGATTAAGCTGAAGCCGTTGTATTACAGTAACTGTGGCATTTGATAAGCGCTTATTGTGTGGCCAACACTAGTGTAGGTGATAAGGTTATCCAAGTTGGAACGGGTCCCTGTCCCACCCAAGACTCATGATCCATCCTATGCCCTTTTTAAAGATGGAAAAATGTAGGACCAAAGAGGTTAAGTGACACACTCAAGGCCATCCAAGACTCATGATCCATCCTATGCCCTTTTTAAAGATGGGAAAACGTAGGACCAGAGAGGTTAAGTGACACACTCAAGGTCACACAGCAGGCCAGTGCCAGAGCTGAGACAAGAAGTCACTGGAATCCCACGCCCAGACGCTTTCCATTGTACCACACCGTCTCCCTACACATTATTCTACGCCCCGTGTTCCTGCAACTCGGCAACATTTGCAGTGTCCTATTACCTTGAAGGATACACCAGTGCGCCTCATCAATTCTACGCCATTCAAACCATATTTCATTAAAGGAGACTCTTTCTCCCCATCCAGACAGCCACCAAAGTGTGCGGAAATACAGGCCACCCTCCCGGCCCTGAAAAACCCAGCATGGCTTGGAAATCTTGCGAGGGATTGTTTTCGGGTTTTGCCATGGAACAAAGTTCTAAATCATGCAGCCGAGACTGAAATTGCTTTTCCTTTGTAAAAAACGGCGTGTCAGAAGGGTAGAGATGAGGGTAAAGGATCAAACCATCAACAGCATTGACTCCACAAGGGCCTTCAACACGGCCCGGATCGGAGCCTGTTAACTTTTGGGATATGGAGAATTGTTCCTAGCTCGGTTAATCGCCAAAGTGAAACTCAGTTGTATTTAATCATTCGATAGAACTGTGATATTTGTGGAGCTCTTAAGAGCATCGTGCTGGATGCTGAAGAGGGAATCACGGTGTTAGCTTCTATTCATCCCTTTCATTCAACCCACAAATTCAATCTGTCACCAAATCCCGTCATTTGACCTTCACAACTTTGCCAAAATCTGTCCTTTCCTCCCAGCACTCATCCTATCCTGTTTTGATTAATGCAGCTGCTTCTTTACTGGCCTCTCTTTCCTCCTGTCTTTCCCCTTCCCATTCTGTAAGTCATTCTGCTGCCAAGATCACTTGGCTAAAAAAAAATTCAGGCCATTTGTCTCCACTCTTCAAGAACCTCCAGTCGTTGCCCATCCACCTCAATTCAATTCAATTCAATTCAATTCAATTCAATTCAATTCAGTAGTAGTTATTGAGCACTTACTGTGAGCAGAGCACTGTACTAAACACTTGGAAAATACAATTCAGCAACAGATGCAGTTCCTACCCAACAACGGGCTCACAGTCTAAAAGGGGGAGACAGACAATGAAAAAAAAAAGTAGACAAGCATTAGGAGCATCAAAATAGATAAATAGAATTATAGAAATATACACGTCATTTATAAAATAAATAGAATAATAAATATATACAAATGTACACAGGTGCTGTGGGGCAGGGGAGAGGGGTAGAGCAGAGGGAGGGAGGAGGGCATCAAACAGAAACTCCTTACCACTGGCTTTAAAGCAGTCCACCACCTTGCCCCCACCCCCCTCCTCTCACACTGCTTAGAGAAGAAGCATGGCTCAATCAATCAATCAATCAATCAATCAATCGTATTTATTGAGCGCTTACTGTGTGCAGAGCACTGTACTAAGCACTTGGGAAGTACAAGTTGGCAACATATAGAGACAGTCCCTACCCAACAGTGGGCTCACAGTCTAGAAGAAGAAAGAGCACGTACTTTGGAGTCAGAGGACATGGGTTCAAATCCCGGCTCCGCCAATTGTCGGAGCAATTGGGCAAGTCACTTAATTCATTCAGTCAATCATATTTATTGAGCACTTACTGTGTGCAGAGCACTGTACTAAGTGCTTGGGAAGTACAAGTTGGCAACTGAAAGAGACGGTTCCTTCCCAACACCAGGCTCACAGTCTAGAGGGCGGAGACAGGCAACAAAACAAAACATGTGGACAGGTGTCAAGTCATCAGAATAAATAGAAGTAAAGCTAGATGCACATCATTAACAAAATAAATAGAATAGTAAATATGTACAAGTAAAATAGAGTAATAAATCTGTACAAACATATACACATATATATATATGTATATATATATATATATATATATATATATATATATATATATATATATATACACAACTTCTCTGTGCCTCAGTTACCTCATCTGTAAAATGATGGTTAAGACTGTGAGCTCCCTGTGGCACAACATGATCACTTTTTAACCTCTCCAGCACTTAGAACAGTGCTTTGCACATAGTAAGTGCTTAACAAATGTCATTATTATTATTATTATTATTATTATTATTATCATTATTATTATCATTATCACTACTCTCTTACTCCAACACAGATTGCTCAGTTCATTCCTCTCATGCCAACCTTCTCACTGTACCTTGACCTTGTCTACATCGCCGCCGACTTCTCGCCCACGTCCAGCCTCTGTTCTGAAACTCTTTCCTTTTCATATCTGACAGACGATCACGATCCCAACCATCAAAGCCTTATTAAAAGCACATCTCTTCTAAGAGGCCTTCCCCTATAAAGTTCTCATTCCCTCTTCTCCCACTCTCTTCTGCAGTATCCTTGTTTACAGAATTTCACCCTGAATTCACCCCATCCTCAAGCCCAAAGCATTCATTCATTCAATCATATTTATTGAGCACTTACTGTGTGCAGAGCACTGTACTAAGTGCTTGGGAAGTACAAGTCGGTAACATATAGAGACGGTCCCTACCCAACAACGGGCTCACAGTATTAGAAGGGGGAGACAGACAACAAAACAAAACATGTGGATAGGTGTCAAGTCATCAGAACAAATAGAAATTAAGCTAGATGCACATCATTAAGGGGAAGCAGTGTGGCTCAGTGGAAAGAGCCCGGGCTTTGGAGTCAGAGGTCATGGGTTCAAATCCCGGCTCCTCCACTTGTCAGCTGTGTGACTTTGGGCAAGTCACTTCACTTCTCTGGGCCTCAGTTTCCTCATCTGTAAAATGGGGATTAAGACTGTGAGCCCCCCGTGGGATAACCTGATCACCTTGTAAACTCCCCAGCGCTTAGAACAGTGCTTTGCACATAGTAAGCGCTTAATAAATGCTATCATTATTATTATTATTATTATCATTAACAAAATAAATAGAATAGTAATATGTACAAGCAAAATAAATAGAGTAATAAATCTGTACAAATATATATACAGGTGCTGTGGGGAGGGGAAGGAGGTAGGGTGGGGGTGGGGGAGGGGGAGAGGGAAGAGGGGGCTGAGTGTGGGAAGGCCTCCTGGAGGAGGTGAGCTCTCAGTAAGGCTTTGAAGGGAGGAAGAGAGCTAGCTTGGCGGAGGTGTGGAGGGAGGGCATTTCAGGCCAGGGGATGGACGTGGGCTGGGGGTCGACGGTGGGACGGGTGAAAACGAGGCACAGTGAGGAGGTGAGCAGTGGCAGAGGAGCGGAGGGTGCGGGCTGGGCTGGAGAAGGACAGAAGGGAGGTGAGGTAGGAGCGGGTGAGGTGATGGACAGCCTTGAAGCCAAGAGTGAGGAGTTTTTGCTTGATTCGTACTTGAGAACTTGAGAAGCAGCATGGCTTAAAAAGCACAGGCCTGGGAGTAAGAAGGTCATAGGTTCTAATCCCCACTCTGCCATTTGTCAGCTGTGTGACCTTAGGCAAGTCACTTCACTTCCCGGTGCCTCATTTACCTCATCTGTAAAATGGTGATTGAGACTTTGAACCCCACTTGGGATAGGGACAGTGTCCAACGTGATTTGCTTGTATCCATCCCAGAGCTTATTTCAGTATCTGGCACATAGTAAGCGCTTAACAACTGCTACTATTATTATTATCATTATTATTATTTTTGTAATCACGTCTGCCAAATCATACTGTACCTTCCCAAGCACTTAGTACATCTGTACACAGTAAGCGCTCAATAAATATGATTGATTAACCGATTGGTTGGAGAAACAGGAGTTCAGTCTGACCTTAATATTTTTCCACAGAAGTGTGGGAAAACAGATTCCTTCTCAACTCTTGTGAATTCCCCTACTCCCTAATTCCAATAGGGTGCAAAACATCAGCCTATCACTCTTCAGGTTTCATCAGTGTAAAAGGAAGGAGATATTTTCTCATTCCAAGATAGCATTTGATACCACAGTCTTCTAGACTCTGAGCCCGTTGTTGGGTAGGGACCGTCTCTATATGTTGCCAACTTGTTCTTCCCAAGCGCTCACAGTAAGCGCACACAGTAAGCGCTCAATAAATACAATTGAATGAATGAATGAAAAAGAAGCAGCCTAGCAGGGCCTAGTAGATAGAGCCCGATCTGGGAATCAGAAAGACCTGGTTTCTAATCCTTACTCTGCCACTTGTCTGTTGTGTGACCTTGGGAAAGTCAGTGCTTTGCATATAGTAAGCGCTTAATAAATGCCATTCTTCTTCTTCTTCTTCTTCTTCTTCTTCTTCTTCTTCTTCTTCTTCTTCTTCTTCTTCTTCTTCTTCTTCTTCTTCTTCTTCTTCTTCTTCTTCTTCTTCTTCTTCTTTTTTTTTTTCTTCTTCTTCTTCTTCTTCTTCTCATTATTTCACCTCTCTTTGCCTCACTTACCTCATCTGTAAAATAGGGATTAAGACTTTGAACCCTACGTGAAATAGGAACTCTGTCCAAACTGATTTGTTTGTATCCACCCCATCGATTAGTACAGTACCAGGCACACGGAAAGGACTTAGTAAATAACAAAATTATTATTACCACAGTCAATCATTAGGATTATAAATATAGATGATCAAGGCCAGGTACGGGCCGACAAGGACAAACATCTTTCATTTCTGATGGAAAGTCGAATGGTAGTGCAGAGCGGCATGGACCTTAAAGATGGTGAGAGTTAAAATCTGTTTAAATGAAGTTTAATAGTCCCATCTGTTTACCTTGCTGTTCAGCTATAAATGTGATGACAGAAATATTGTGAGGAAGTTCTACGCTGACCTCTCAAGTCAAGGAAATTCCTATTAATTTATGTGAGTCAAAGGAGAAAAGGACAAGTGATTCCAGAACTGGAAAGTGGCATTATAAAAGTAGGGAAAAAAACTGCCCGAAGAATTTGTTTGGAAACATTTCATAACTGAAACTAAGTTATTCTGTACAATTCACTTTCTCTGAAAGGCTTGCTTTTTCCCCATCTAATGATGCTAATTATGGCATTTATTAAATACTATGTGCTAGACACTGGAGTGAATAAAAGATCATCATATTAAACAGAGTCCCTGGCCCATATGGGGCTCACACTTCAAAAAGAAGGGTGATCCTATATCTCATCCCCGTTTTACAGATGAGTTACTAAGGCTCAGAGAGGTTAAGTGCCCTGCAGGAGGTAACACAGCAGGACAATGCTGATGAGAAATCAAGCGGTCAAATTAAAAGGATCCAGGCCTAGGAGTGAGGAGATTTGGTGCATAATCCTGACTCTGCCACTTGCCTGCTGTGCAAATTCGGATGTCACTTTACGTCTCTGGGCCTCAGTTTCCTCATCCATAAAAACTAGGATTCAATATTTGTTCTCCCTCTCTGAGAAGCAGCATTGCCTAGTGGAGAGAGAACGGGCCTGTGAGTCAGAGGTCCTGGGTTCTAATCCCTGCCCTGTCACTTGTCTTTGGTGTGACCTTGGGCAAATCGCTTCATTTCTCTGGGCCCTTTTCTCATTATTTTCTGCAATGCTACTGAATATTACATTCAGATAATACAATTTCCACCAGATGGAGTGGAATGAAGTCTGTTGCAAATGTAATAAATATGAGAAGAGAAATAAAAGTTTAGGGTCTTTTCACCACTTGACTTTTAATTGATATCAAAATATTGTAGCCCTTCTACCACGTGCTACCGAGACAGTTTCTGTAGGGCCTTTTGCTTGGAAACAAAGACAGAAATGAGACAATTTCTGTTATGGCCTTCAATTTGCCATTCATACTTCACTAGTTTTCGTTTATTTGTCTCATTTAGCTATATCAGACACCTTGTCGACCAGGAAGGACTCCAGTTCTTCCTCCAGGTGCTGTATTTAACTAGAACCAAATCAGTGTTATTTATTGAGTGTTTACTGTGTGAAGAACTCTGCATTAAGTGCTTGGGAGAGTACAAAATAATGCAGTTTGGTAGACATGATCCCGGCTCCCAGGGGCTTACGGTCCTGAGGGAGAGACACATAAAAAAAAAAAAATGGATTACATATAGGGGAGGTAACCGGGTATAAAAATATGGACACAAGTGCTGTAGGGAGTGGAAGGGCTGTTTAAGTAATTAGGAGGTATAAACCCCCTTAGAGGAGCAGTGTGGCTAAATGGATAGAGCACAGGCCTGGAAATCAGAAAGACCCTGCTTTTAAACCCAGCTCCACCACTTGTCTATTGTGTGACCTTGGACTTCTCTCTGCTTTAGTTACCTCAGCTGTAAAATGGGAATTAAGATTGTGAGCTCCATTTGGGACCGGCACTATGTCCAACCTGATTAACTTGTATTTAGCCCAGTGTTTAGAACAGTGCTTGGCAAACAATAAGCGCTTAACAAGTACCATTATTATTATTGTTACAAACCCATGTGTGTAGGGGATGCAGAAAGGAGGGTGAATAGGGTAGGAAAATAGTACTACCTACCCCAGTGTAAATATACAATATACTTAATATACAATATACAATATATACAATATACTTAATGGCATTGTGGACCATGGACCCAAAGCTGTGGGTCCCTTCATTCTGTCTTACTATGTGCCAAGCACTGTGCTAAGCTTTGGGATAGATACGACATAATCAGCCCTTATAGCATTCATTTTCTAAGTAGAAGGGATCCCAGGTTTTGAATTTCAATTCTGAATATGAGGGAAATGAGGTCCAGAGGAGTTAAGTGACTTGCTCAAGGAGCAGGGAATAGAACCCAAGTCCTCCAACTCCCAGGCTCCTGCTCTTTCCATCAGATCGAGCTGCTTCGAAAACATGGCCAATGCAAGTAGAAATGATCTCTCTCTCTCCCCCTTCCCCCTCCCTCTCCCCCTCCTTCCCCTTGTCATCCGCCCCGCCTTACCTCCTTCCCCTCCCCACAGCACCTGTATATAGGTATATATGTTTGTACGTATTTATTACTCTATTCATTTATTTATTTATTTTATATGTACATATTTATTCTATTTATTTTATTTTGCTAATATGTTTTGTTTTGTTGTCTGTCTCTCCCTTCTAGACTGTGAGCTAGCTGTTGAGTAGGGACCGTCCCTATATATTGCCAACTTGCACTTCTCAAGCGCTTAGTCCAGTGCTCTGCACACAGTAAGCGCTCAATAAATACGATTGAATGAATGAATGAATGATCTTGTGGCCAGTGAATATGGGGAAAATCTATCCTGAGGTTTGGAAGGTTTTAGCTGAGGTTCTTCTGTAGAATTTATGACTATCCCATGTAAATGTTATCATGCTCCCTGAATATTATAAAAAGCAGTTTGGGGGGCTGGAGTTGCAAGATGACTGCTACATGTATCATGAGCCAAATATAAACCCTACTTTTTTTCCTTGGTAGTGAGCTGGCAGACTAAAGGAGGATCAGCTTTTTTGTGTGTGTGGTTTGCTTCTGAACAGTTTTACCATACCAATCATTATTTTTTTATTAAATTGTCCCAAGTTTAAATGTTGCCTTTTCAGAATCATCCAAGGAGAAACTGAACCTCGGACCCAGCCAGTGAAAGACTGGTCAACGCAGAGTAGAAACCAAAAGTGAGGGGTCGCTCACCTGTGTCTTTCATCTCAAAACCAAAGCTGTGGGTCCCTTCATTCTGTCTTTCAGCGATTCTTCCTCATTCCCCAGAATGGAAACCACTCTATTCTACTTCTGACTTCGTTTTCTAGTCTCTTTTGTTCGGGGAGATATCGTTTTCCATTCCTCTCCTGGCAGGAACCACTGTGAAACAGGTCTTGATGTTTAAAAACACAGTCAGTCCTGAAATTAAACTCGCCAGTAAAGCGTATCTGCAGGGAATAGAAAATAATATTTACTTTACCGTTAAATTGCCTCAATCACACAATTCAGTGTTCGGGCCAGAAGAGTGTGTTCTTCTTCAAAGCAGGGGTTGGGGTTATTAATACCTATGTGGATAGGGAGGGAAGTTACTGGAACTCTTTGTTGGCAAAGTCTGAGGTGCTTCCTCTTCAAAAACGGCAGAAATCTTTTCATTTTTTTTACCACAATTCTGCTTTTCCTTTTTTGTGGGGGGAGCAGGTTGGTATTTTTTAAGCACTTACAACATGCCAGACACTATGTTAAGCACTGGGGTAGATACAAGAAACAATCCGTGTCCCACATGGGGTTTACAGTCTTAATCCTCAATTTTCAGATGAGGTAACTGAGGCACAGAGAATTGAAGTGACTCACCCAAGGTCGCACGGTAGACAACTGGCTGAGCAGGAATTGGAAACCAGGTCCTTCTGACTCCCAGGACTGGAATCTATCCACTAAGCCACGTTGCTACCTTATGAGATGCAAGCCTTTCTCTACCCTCCTTTTCTCTGCCTTAAAATAACGATGGTATTTGTTAAGCGCTTCCTATGTGCCAAGCACTGTTCTAAGCACTGGGGTAGATACAAGGTCATCAGGTTGTCCTATGTGGGGCTCATAGTCTTCATCCCCATTTTAATAGTGATAATAATAATGATGATAGCATTTATTAAGCACTTACTATGTGCAAAGCACTGTCCTAAATGCTGGGGAGGTTACAAGGTGATCAGGTTATCCCATGGGGGGCTCACAGTTTTAATCCCCATTTTATGGATGAAGGAACTGAGGCGCAGAGAAGTGAAGTGACTTGCTCAAAGTCACACAGCTGACAAGTAGCAGAGGTGGGATTAGAACCCAGGACCTCTGATTTCCAAGCCCGGGCTCTTTTCACTAAGCCACGCTGCTTCTTATGCACAGTTTCGTACATTAGAAGAAGGGCCTTTTGGCAGAATAATTGATTATGCTTTCTTTTTAGTAATGACATTTTTCTCCTAATGAAGTTTTGGAGGCAGAGGGCGTTTTGCCTGTAAAGGTTGATTTGGGAAGTTGAAGAACACAAGGTGAATGGAATTACACCTGTATAATGGAATAAGGGCAATTTGCACTAATGGGTCCACACCCATTTTTAATTCCAATCTGTTCCTCAATATGCTTTTTATCGGCTCTTGGGAAATGAACGGGTTGACTGAGATGCGGAGGGACGGTGCTTTGAAAATGCCAGCTTTTGAAAATGTTAGTAGCACTGCTCTGGATGGCAGGAACAATGTTACGACGATGAGGTTTTCTGAAATTCAGAAATAATTACTTATATGATGCAGCTGCTAAAGAAGCAACATAGCCTAGTGGACAGGACATGGGCCTGGGATTCAGAGTAGCTGGGTCCCTGTGACCTTGGTAAGTCACTTAACTTCTCTTTGCCTCAGTTCCCTCATCTGCAAAATGGGGAATCAATACCTGTTCTCTCTCCTACTTAGTGAGCGCCATATGGGATTTGCTGATCAGATATCTTCCCCAGTGCTTAGCATAGTGTCTGGCACATAGTTAGTTCTTAACATATACTATAATTATTATTTTCCTAAAAAAAAAGATGCTTTCTTTCTCTTGAGATGCCTTAGCACTTATCCCCTAGACAGTAACCTCCTCAGTTGTAGGGATTATGCCTACCAACCCTGTGGTATTGAAGCCTCCTAAATGCTTAGTTAGTACCGCCCTGTGTATGTAGTGAGTGCTCAATAAATATCGCTGAGTGTTTGCCTGAAATAGATTTCAAGATACTTTGGGTCCAATCATATGCTTTTTGGAAGCACGTTTTGAAGAGGCTGAGGGAGTGATCAATATCAATCAATCAGTGATATTTATTGAGCATTTAATGTGGGCAGAGCACTGTACTAAGTGATTAGGAGAGTGCAATATAGCAGACCTGGTAGACATTCCCTGCCCACAAAGAGCTTACAGTCTAGAGAAGGCGGTAGACATTGAAATAGCTTGTGGCAGAGTACATAAGTGCATGGGAGTTTAGGGTGGCAGTGTGGCCTAGTGGAAAGAGACGGGCTTGGGAGACAGAGGCCGAGGGTTCTAATCCTGGCTCCGCCACGTGTTCTGTGTGACCTTGGACAAGTCACTTAACTTCTCTGTGACTCAGTTACCTCAGCTATAAAATGGGGATTAAGACTGTGAGTCCCACATTGGACAACCTGATTATGTTGTGTCTATTCCAGTGCTTAGAACAGTGCTTGGCACACAGTAAGCACTTAACAAATACTGCAATTATTATTATTATTATTATTATTATTATATCAAGTGCTTACAGGGTACAAATCCAAGTGCAAGGGCAACCAGAGGGAATGAGAGAAGGGGAAAGGAGGGGTTAGTTGGGCAAGGCCTCTCTGAGATGTGATTTTAGTGAGGCTTTGAAGATGAAAAGCTGATATTCATTAGAAGAATGAAGTGAGCATGCTGTGTTGAACTAAGAAATCATGGAGGAGAGATAGGAGGGGGTGAGGTAATTAAGGGCTTTAAAGCTAATGGAAAGGGCTTTCTGTTTGATGCAGTGGTGGATAATAATAATAATGGAATTTATTAAGCACTTACTATTTGCAAAGCATTGTTCTAAGCACTGGGGAGGTTACAAGGTGATCCGATTGTCCCCCGAGGAGCTCACATAATCCCCATTTTACAGATGATGTAACTGAGGCACAGAGAAGTTAAGTGACTTGCCCAAAGCCACACAGCTGACAATTGGCAGAGTGGGGATTTGAACCCATGACCTCTGACTCCAAAGCCCATGCTCTTTCTATTGAGCCACGCTGCTTCTAGTGGATGGGCAACCACAAGAGGTTCTTGAGGAGGGAGAAAATTTGGACAGAACTTGTTTGAGAAAAATGATTCTAACAATAGAGAGAAGTATGGACTGGAATGGGGAATGATAGGAGGCAGGGAGGTCACAGAGACGTCAGAGAAATGGGGAGAAAGACATCAAAACAAGTAAACAGGCATTAATAGCATCAGTATAAATAAATAGAATTATAGATACATACAGATCAAAACAAGTAAACAGATCTTAATATAAATAAATAGTACTATAGGTATGTACATATATACTATGTGCCAGACACTGTGCTAAGCACTGGGGTAGATACAAGTTAATCAGGTCGACACAGTCCATGTCCCATTGGGGGCTCAGTCTCGATCCCCATTTTATAGTAATAATAATGATGGTATTTGTTAAGCCCTTACTATGTGCCAAGCAATGTTCTAAGTGCCGGAGCATATACAAGTAGATCCGGCGCTTAGAACAGTGCTTTGCACACAGTAAGCGCTTAACAAATACCATTATTATTACAAGGTAATCAGGTTGTCCCACGGTCTTTATCCCCATTTTACAGATGAGATAACAGAGGCACAGGGAAGCGAGGTGGCTTGCCCAAGGTTCCACAACAGGCAAATGGAAGAACCAGGATTAGAACCCAGATCCTTTCCCAGGCCTGAGCTCCAGCCACTAGGCCAGCGGGCTCTCAACATGACTATCTACTATAACGCATTTGTCCATGTCTAATTCCCTTCTGGGTATTATTTCCAAGCGCATAGTACAGAGCTCTACATATGATAAATTCTCAATCACTGTCATTGATTGGATGTTTGATTGTCACGCTCTCAGGGCAAGAATCATTATCGATTAATCAATGGCTCAATCAAGGATATTTACTTCGTTCTTACTCTGTGTAGCACTGGATGAAGAACTTCAAATCATCATCATCATCAATCATATTTATTGAGCACTTACTATGTGCAGAGCACTGTACTAAGCGCTTGGGAAGTACAAATTGGCAACATATAGATACAGTCCCTACCCAACAGTGGGCTCACAGTCTAAAAGGGGGAGACAGAGAACTAAACCAAACAAACTAACAAAATAAAATAAATAGGATAGATACGTACAAGTAAAATAAATAAATAAACAAACAAATAAATAAATAAATAAATAAATAAATAGAGTAATAAATATGTACAAACATATATACATATATACAGGTGCTGTGGGGAAGGGAAGGAGGTAAGATGGGGGGATGCAGAGGGGGACGAGGGGGAGAGGAAAGAAGGGGCTCAGTCTGGGAAGGCCTCCTGGAGGAGGTGAGCTCTCAGCAGGGCCTTGAAGGGAGGAAGAGAGCTAGCTTGGCGGATGGGCGGAGGGAGGGCATTCCAGGCCCGGGGCATGACGTGAGCTGGGGGTTGATGGCGGGACAGGCGAGAACGAGGTACGGGGAGGAGATTAGCAGCGGAGGAGCGGAGGGTGCGGGCTGGGCTGGAGAAGGAGAGAAGAGAGGTGAGGTAGGAGGGGGCAAGGTGATGGAGAGCCTTGAAGCCCAGGGTGAGGAGTTTCTGCCTGATGCGCAGATTGATTGGTAGCCATTGGAGGTTTTTGAGGAGGGGAGTAACATGCCCAGAGCGTTTCTGGACAAAGATAATCCGGGCAGCAGCATGAAGTATGGATTGAAGTGGAGAGAGACACGAGGATGGGAGATCAGAGAGAAGGCTGGTGCAGTAGTCCAGACGGGATAGGATGAGAGCTTGAATGAGCAGGGTGGCAGTTTGGATGGAGAGGAAAGGGAGGATCTTGGCAATGTTGCAGAGCTGAGATCGGCAGGTTTTGGTGACGGCTTGGATGTGAGGGGTGAATGAGAGAGCGGAGTCGAGGACCACACCAAGGTTGCGGGCTTGTGAGACGGGAAGGATGGTAGTGCCGTCAACAGAGATGGGAAAGTCAGGGAGAGGGCAAGGTTTGGGAGGGAAGACAAGGAGTTCAGTCTTCGACATGTTGAGCTTTAGCTGGCGGGCAGACATCCAGATGGAGATGTCCTGAAGGCAGGAGGAGATGCGAGCCTGGAGAGAGGGGGAGACAGCAGGGGCAGAGATGGAGATCTGGGTGTCATCAGCATAGAGATGATAGTTGAAGCCATGGGAGCGAATGAGGTCACCAAGGGAGTGCGTGTAGATTGAGAACAGAAGGGGACCAAGCACTGAACCTTGGGGAACCCCCACAGTAAGAGGATGGGAGGGGGAGGAGGAGCCTGCAAAAGAGACTGAGAAAGAACAACCGGAGAGATAAGAGGAGAACCAGGAGAGGACGGAGTCTGTGAAGCCAAGGTCAGATAGCGTGTTGAGGAGAAGGGGGTGAGCCACAGTGTCAAAGAGCTGAGAGGTCGACGAGGATTAGGACAGAGTATGAGCCGTTGGATTTGGCAAGCAGGAGGTCATTGGTGACCTTTGAGAAGGCAGTTTCCGTGGAATGAAGGGGACGGAAGCCAGACTGGAGGGGGTCGAGGAGAGAGTTGTTGTTAAGGAATTCTAGGCAGCGCGTGTAGACAACTCGTTCAAGGAGTTTGGAAAGGAAGGGTAGGAGGGATATGGGGCAATAACTAGAAGGTGAGGTGGGGTCAAGAGAGGGTTTTTTTAGGATGGGAGAGACATGGGCATGTTTGAAGGCAGAGGGGAAAGAACCAGTGGAGAGTGAGCAGTTGAAGATGGAAGTTTAGGAGGAGAGAAGGGATGGAGCGAGAGATTTAATGAGATGAGAGGGAATGGGGTCAGAAGCACAGGTGGCCGGAGTAGTACTTGAGAGGAGGGAGGAGAGCTCCTCTGAGGATACTGCTGGGAAGGATGGGAGAGTAGCAGAGAGTGTTGAGAGCCGGGGGGTTGGAGAAGGGGGGGAAGAAACTTTGGGGAGGTCGGACCTGATGGATTTAATTTTGTTAATGAAGTAGGAGGCCAGATCGTTGGGGGTGAGGGAAGGAGGAGCGGGAGGAACCGGGGGCCTGAGAAGGGAGTTGAATGTACGGAAGAGCTGGTGGGAACGGAAGAGCTGGAGGATATGATGTCAGATATGATGATACGGTTAGGGGATATGATCCCTGTCTTTTTTATGGCATTTATTAAATGCTTACTATGTGCAAAGCACTCTTCTAAGTGCTGGGGAGGTTACAAGGTGATCAGATTGTCCCCCGAGGGGCTCACAGTCTTAATCCCCATTTTACAGATGAGGTAACTGAGGCACAGAGGAGTTAAGTGACTTGCCCAAAGCCACATAGCTGACAATTGGCGGAGCGGGGATTTGAACCCATGACCTCTGACTCCAAAGCCCGGGCTCTTTCCATTGAGCCACACTGCTTCTAGTGGATGGGCAACCACAAGAGGTTCTTGAGGAGGGGGAAAATTTGGACAGAACTTGTTTAAGAAAAATGATCCTAATAATAGAGAGAAGTATGTACTGGAATGGGGAAAGATCGGAGGCAGGGAGGTCACGGAGACGTCAGATGTAATAATCGAGGAGGGATATGTTAAGGGCTTGGATAAACTTCATGGAAGTCTGGATGAAGAGGAAAAGGGGGACTCGAGAGATGTTGTGAAGGTTAGAACTGACAGGATTTGGTGACAAATTGAATATGTGGTTTGAAAGAGATAATGTTAAGGTTATGGTCTTACGGTTAAGGAGGATGGTGGTGGTGTCTACCGTGATGGAAAAGAAAGGGTGAAGACAGGCTTTGGGAGGAACCTGTTTTGGAAATGTGAATTTTTTGTGGGTGTGGGTGTGGGTGTGTGTATGTGTACGTGTGTGGTATTTGTTAAGTGTTTATTATATGCCAGGCACTTTACTAAGTGTTGGGGTAGATAGAAGCTAATCAGGTTGGATGTAGTTGCATGTAGTTCCTGTCCCACAGTAAAATCCCCATTTTCCAGATGAGGTAACTGAGGCACCGAGAAGTTAAGTGACTTGCCCAGAGTCACAAAGCTGACAATTGGCGGAGTCGGCATTTGAACCCATGACCTCTGACTCCAAAGCCCGTGCTCTTTTCCACTGAGCCTCACTGCTTCTTCAAGGATTTTACCATCTACAATGTCAACTAATTTCAGGGTGGCTTGGTGGATAGTGGATAAAGCTTGGGACTGGAGAGACAAAAAGGACCTGGGTTCTAATCCGGACTCTGCCGTTGGCCTGCTGTGTGACTTGGGCAAGTCACTTCACTCCTCTGTGCGTCAGTTACCACATCAGTAAAATGGGAATTACGACTGTGAGTCTCATGTGGGTTGTGGACTCTATCCACCCTGATTATCTTGTGTCTAACCCAGTGCTTAGGACGGTCCCTGGTACGTAGTAAAAACTTAACAAATGCCATTAAAACAAAATAATCCACCCTACTCTTCCAAGACTTTGAACAGTGCTCTGCACCAGAGGAACTGCTCAGTAAATGCTGATGATTGATGTGCAGAATCTTAACTGTAAATATCCAGTAATAACAGTAATGATATGTGTTAAGCAATTACTATGTTCCAGGCACTATACAAAGCACTAGGGTGGATACACACAAATAGACTTGGAGACATTCACTCATTCAATCAATCATCTTTATTAAGCGCTTGCTGTGTGTAGGGCACTGTACTAAGCGCTTGGGAAGAACAAACCGGCGACATATAGAGACGGTCCCTATCCAACAACGGGCTCACAGCCTAGAAGGGGGAGACAAGCAATAAAACAAAACAAGTAGACAGGTGGATCTCAGAGTCTCAATCCCCATTTAACAGATGAGGTAACCGAGGCACAGAGAAGTGAAGTCAAACAGCAGGGAAGTGGCAGAGCGAGATTAGAACCCATGACCTTCCGGAGCCCAGACCCAAGCCCTTATCCAGCGTTGTCTAAGCAGTGGAAAAGCAAGCTTCTGCGGTGTTTACGCTCTAGATTCTTAATTAGAAGTCAGGGCATGAAGACGATCATTTGCTACATTACATGGGTATTTACAGGCAAAGAAGGGTCAGATAACTTAACCTTGCTGAACAAAAGCTCTCTCCTTTAGTCATCACTGATTCGACATTATTTAAATGTTCAGTGGAAAAATATAATGGAATGGGATGGGCCATAAATTTTCCAAAGGGAAAATGAAGAGTATATGCACGTCTACATTTCACACCCCAAACGTTCTGCAGTTTGACAAGGACAGGGATGTATTTATCACTTGCCAGTGGCAATGGAAATACTGGTTAAGGGCCCGGTAGTAATACGAACTGACGGGTGTTGACAAAGCAATCCTAGTCTATTGGCCACACATGGACATATTCTAGCCTGATTCATTCATTCATTCAATCGTATTTATTGAGCGCTTACCATGTGAACAGCACTGTACTAAGCTCTTGGGAAGTACAAGTTGGCAACATATAGAGATGGTCCCTACCCAACATTCATTCATTCATTCATTCAATCATATTTATTGAGCGCTTACTGTGTACAGAGCACTGTACTAAGTGCTTGGGAAGTAAAAGTTGGCAACATATAGAGATGGTCCCTACCCAACATTCATTCATTCACTCATTCATTCAATCATATTTATTGAGTGCTTACTGTGTGCAGAGCACTGCTCTAAACACTTGGGAAGTCCAAGTTGGCAACATATAGAGACGGTCCCTACCCAACAGTGGGCTCACATTCTAGAAGGGGGAGACAGACAACAAAACAAAACATATAAACAAAATAAAGTAAACAGAATAAATATGTACAAATAAAATAAATAAATAGAGTAATAAATACGTACAAACATATATACATATATACAGGCGCTGTGGGGAGGGGAAGGAGGTAAGGTGGGGAGATGGGGAAGGGGAGGAGGGGGAGAGGAAGGAGGAAGGAGGAGGAAGGAGGAATCAATCAATCAATCATATTTATTGAGCGCTTACTGTGTGCAGAGCACTGTACTAAGCGCTTGGGAAGTACAAGTTGGCAACATATAGAGACAGTCCCTACCCAACAGCGGGCTCACAGTCTAGAATCCTGAAACTACTGACTGGCTTTCAGAGCAGCATCATCATCAATCGTCATCAATCGTATTTATTGAGTGCTTACTGTGTGCAGAGCACTGTACTAAGCACTTGGGAAGTACAAGTTGGCAACATATAGAGACAGTCCCTACCCAATAGTGGGCTCACAGTCTAAAAGGGGGAGACAGATCACAAAACCAAACATACTAACAAAATAAAATAAATAGAATAGATATGTACAAGTAAAATAAATAAATAAATAAATAAATAAATAAATAAATAAATAAATAAATAGAGTAATAAATATGTACAAACATATATACAGGTGCTGTGGGGAAGGGAAGGAGGTGAGATGGAGGGGATGGAGAGGGGGACGAGGGGGAGAGGAAGGAAAGGGCTCAGTCTGGGAAGGCCTCCTGGAGGAGGTGAGCTCTCAGTAGGGCCTTGAAGGGAGGAAGAGAGCTAAAAACAACATGGTTTTTGTTCTTTTAATTCCACTCTAGAGAAAGGCTAGGCTCTAATATCAATCAATCAATCAATCAATCGTATTTATTGAGCGCTTACTATGTGCAGAGCACTGTACTAAGCACTTGGGAAGTACAAATTGGCATCACACTTGTCACATCACAATATCACACTTGTCTCCACTTTATTAATAGTTCCAATAGGTCAGAGTGCTAGCAGTTAACCTATTTAGGGACTACATCAATGGCTAAGCAGACAGACTTTGGTTAGAAAAGACAGCAGAAATACTCAACGAGTTAAGCAGAGGATTTGGGTTGGAGTCCCAGCTCTACTCTGACACCCGTTCCCTGGGTGGCTTTGGGCAAGTCACTTCACCTCCCATGCCTCAGTTTCTCCAGCTGTAAATTGCAAATGGTGCAAGGAGTAAATGACTAAATAATGTAAAGTGCTTTGGTAATAAACACACCACCTAGAAACACAGAGAAGCAGCTTGGTTTATGGGCTAGAACCTGGGCTGGGGAGTTAGAGGTCAGGGTTTCTAATTCCAGTTTCGCCACTTGATGATGATGATGACGATGGCATTTGTTAAGTGCTTACTATGTGCAAAGCACTGTTCTAAGCACTAGGGAGGACACAAAGTGATCAGGTTGTCCCACTGGGGGCTCACAGTCTTAATTCCCGTTTGATAGATGAGGTAACTGAGTCACAGAGAAGTGAAGTGACTTGCCCAAAGTCAGCTGACAATTGGCGGAGCCTGGATTTGAACCCATGACCTCTAACTCCCAAGCCCGTGCTTTTTCCACTGAGCTGCTTCTCTTGTCTGCTGTGTGACCTTGGGCAAGTCATTCAACTTCTCTGGGCCTCAGATATCTCATCTGTAGAAATGGGGAAGAAGACTGTGAGCCCTACATGGGGCAACCTGATTAACTTGTATCTACCCCAGCGCTTAGTACAGTGCTTGGCACATAATAAGCACCTAACAAATACCATAATTATTATGATTATTATTAATAATCTCCCAAATGCCTAGTACAGTGCACTGCACACGGTAAGCACTCACGAGAAGCAGCATGGTTTAGTGGAAAAAGCACGGGCTTGGGAGTAAGAGGACATGGGTTCTAATCCCGGCATTCAGTTACCTCATCTGTAAAATGGGGATTAAGACTGTGAGCCCTATAGGGGACAACCTGATTACCTTGTATCTACCCCAGCGATTAGAACAGTGCTTGGCACACAGTAAGCGCTTAATAATAATAATAAAAATTATGGTATTTATTGAGCACTTACTATGTGCCAGGCACTGTACTAAGCGCTGGGGTAGATACAAGCAAATGGAGCTAGACACAGTCCCTGTCCCAGGTGGGGCTCACAGTCTTAGTCCCCATTTTACAGATGAGGTCACTGAGGCACAGAGAAGTGAAGTGACTTGCCCAACATTACACAATTCACAAGTGGCAGGGTTGGGATTAAAACCTAGGTCCTTTCCCACTCCCGGCTCCATGCTCTATCCACTAAGCCATATTGCTTCTCTTCGGCACGCTGCTAAGTGCTTGGATGAAAACAAGAGGTGGTTCATTCAATCGTATTTATTGAGCACTTACTGTGTGCAGAGCACTGTACTAAGCGCTTGGTTGACAGGATTCCTGTCCCGAAGGAGCTGACAGTCTTTAGGGGGAGAGAGACAGTGAGATTAATGAATCATTTATGACATATTTAGAGATTTATTGTTCTCATTACATCTAACTCTCTCTTTGAGTAATAATAATTATAATATTTGTGAATCACTATGTGCTTAGCACTGTTCTAAAGGCTGGGGTGGATATAAGTTAATCAGGTTGGAAATTTTCCCTGCCTCACACAGGTTTCACAGACTAATTAGGAGGGAGAACAGGGAAAGTTGAGGAAACTGAGGCACAGAGTGACTCACCCAAGGTCATATAGCAAGCAAGTGGCAGAGCTGGGATTAGAACCCAGGTCTTTCTGAGTCCCAGGCCCTCGATCTTGGCGCTACTCCACACCGCTTCTCTGAAAATTTGTTTTTCTATGCTTCTGTTATTTTGTTTCAAATAGAGAAGTTTGGATGAGAGAAGCAGCATGGCTCAATGGAAAGAGCCCGGGTTTTGGAGTCAGAGGTCATGGGTTCAAACCCCGGCTCCACCAATTATCAGCTGTGTGACTTTGGTCAAGGCACTTCACTTCTCTGTGCCTCAGTTCCCTCATCTGTAAAATGGGGATTAAGAACTGTGAACCCCCCGAGGGACAACCTGGTCACCTTGTAACCTACCCAGAGCTTGGAACAGTGCTTTGCATATAGCAAGCACCTAATAAATGCCATAAAAAAGGGAATCCTCCTGACCTCACTCTGAATCATTTCCCTTCAAAAGGCTCATCTCCCACGGTCTGTGAGAAAAATAATAAGTAGAGTTTGAAGCAAAAGGAAAACGCCTTCCAGGAGATGTGTAGGGTCATAAATATTACAGGTGGTAAATGAAAAGGAAAAGAATATTTTTTTCCCAAATATCAGTTGGTCCTTCCTTCCAAAATGATATTCAAGATGAATCAGAGCAAGCCCTTTGATCTGGAAAGCTGCAGAGAACAGTGCCAGATGGTAATTAAACCGCGGTTCTTCAGATAGATTTCTCTAAGGGTTTGCTGTTTTTCAAACTGGCTTGCACAGTGGCTAGAAACAGGCAGACCTGTTGAAAGCCTCTTGAATCTGAAGAGTTGATCAATCTGGGCAAGTCACTTCACTTCTCTGTGCCTCAGTTCCCACATCTGTCAAATGGGGATTAAGACTGTGAGCCCCACGTGGGACAATCTGATTATTTTATGTCTACTCCAGTGCTTAGAACAACGCTCGGACCATAGTAAGCGCTTAATAAATACCATCATTAGTCTTCTAGACTATGAGCCCGTTGTGGGAAGGAATTGTCTTTATTTGTTGCTGAATTGTACTTTCTGAACATTTAGTAGTGTGCTCTGCACACAGAAGTGCTCAGTAAACGCAAAGCCCACTGTTGGGTAGGGACCGCCTCTATATGTTGCCAACTTGTACTTCCCAAGCGCTTAATACAGTGCTCTGCACACAGTAAGCGCTCAATAAATACGATTGAATGAATGAATGAATGAATGAATGAATGAATATCTCCTTTCTGGTTTAGGAAATCACAGTTCTGGTGCTGGCAATGCCAGTTTCCCTACTTTTTATCCAAGACTCTTGGAAGAGTACAATGTAACAGCATTGGTAGACATAGTGATAAAAATAATAACAATAATAACAATAATAACAACAATACTACTACTACTACTAATAATAATAATAATGACATTTATTAAGTGCTTACTATGTGCAAAGCGCTGTTCTAAGTGCTGAGGAGGTTACAAGCTGATCAGATTGTCCCATGGGGGGCTCACAGTCTTCATCCCCATTTTACAGATGAGAGAACTGAGGCACAGAGAAGTTAAGTAACTTGCCCAACATCACACAGCTGACAATTGGCAGAGCCGAGATTTGAACCCAGAACCTCTGACTCCAAAGCCCGGGCTCTTTCCACTGAACTACACTGCTCCACTGTGCCACAAGCTCCTTGCCCACACTGAGCTTACAGTCTATGCAGGGCAACAGACATTTATATAAATGAATCAATGGTGGCTATGTATATCAATGCTGGGGGGCTAAGTGGGGTGGGGGGGAAGGAGCAAATGCAAGGGCAAGGATGACGCAGAAGGGAGTGGGAGAGAGGAAAAAAAGGGCTTCAATCAGGGGAGGCCTCTTGGAGGAGATGGGCCTTCAAAAAGGCTTTGAAGTGAAGGATAGTTATCATCTATTGAATATTCATTCAGTAGCATTTATTGAGCACTTACTGTGTGCAGAACACTGTACAAAGTGCTTAGATTCATTCATTCATTCAATCTCATTTGTTGAGCGCTTACTGTGTGCAGAGCACTGTACTAAGTACTTGGGAAGTACAAGTCAGCAGCATACAGAGACGTTCCCTACCCAACAATGGGCTCACAGTCTAGAAGGGGGAGACAGACAACAAAACAAAACATGTGGACAGGTGTCAAGTCACGAGAATGAATAAAAATCAAGCTAGATGCACATCATTAACAAAATAGAATAGTAAATATGTACAAGTAAAATAAATAGAGTAATAAATCTGTATATATATATTTATATACAAGTGCTGTAGGGAGGGGAAGGAGGTAGGGCGGAAGGGATGGGGAGGAGAGGAAAAGCTCTCTTCCTCCCTTCAAAGCCCTATTGAGAGCTCACCTCCTCCAGGAGGCCTTCCCAGACTGAGCCCCCTCCTTCCTCTCCCCTTCCCCATCCCCCCAGCCCTACCTCCTTCCCCTCCCCACACCACCTGTATATATGTTTGTACAGATTTATTACTCTATTTATTTTACTTGTACATATTTACTATTCTATTTATTTTATTGTGTTAATATGTTTTGTTTTGTTGTCTGTCTCCCCCTTCTAGACTGTGAGCCCGTTGTTGGGTAGGGACCATCTCTCCATGTTGCCGACTTGTACTTCCCAAGCGCTTAGTCCACTGCTCTACTCACAGTAAGCGCTTCTAGACTGTGAGCCCACTGTTGAGTAGGGACCGTCTCTATATGTTGCCAACTTGTACTTCCCAAGCACTTAGTACAGTGCTCTGCACACAGTAAGCGCTCAATAAATACGATTGAATGAATGAAATATGATTGAATGAATGAATAAATAAATATAAATGAATGAATGAATGCATGGATGCATGGATGCATGAATGAATGAATGAGTGAGTGAATGAATGAATGAATGAATGAATGAATGAATGAATGAATGAAAAGTGGGGCTCAATCTGGGACATCTCAGTCTTAGATGTAAAGAGGGAGGGCATTCCAGGCCAGAGGCAGGTTGTGGGCAAGAGGTTGGCAGTGAGATGGTGAGATTGAGGTACAGTCAATCAGTCAGTTGTACTTATTGAGCTCTTACTGTGTGCTGAGCGTTGTACCAAGTGCTAGAGAGAGTGCAATAGAAAAATAAACAGCACATTCCTTGCGCACAATGATCTTACAGTTTCAAGGGACTGTACACGCAGTATACGGGGAACAGGTTGGCATTAGAAGAGCAAAGCGTGAAGGCTGGGCTGGAGTAGCTAAGCAAGGTGAGGTAGGAGGGAACAAGGTGACTGAGGGCTTTAAAGCCGATATTGAGGAGTTTCTGATGGATGTGGAGGTGGATGGGCAGCCACTGGAAGTTCTTGAGGAGGGGGGAGATTCACCTTGTACAGAAACTCTGCTCTCAATTCTTCCTCCACCAACCCCCAGGCTCACACACTTCCCTGAGTCTTGAAATCCCAAGGAACTTGAAGTTGGCTTCAAAGCTGTCCATCACCTCGCCCCCTCCTACATCACCTCCCTTCTCTCCTTCTCCAGCGCAGCCCGCACCCTCCTCTTCTCTGTCGCTGCTCACCTCCTCACTGGGCCTCCTTCTCGCCCGTCCCGCCTTTGACCTCCAGCCCACGTCCTCCCCCTGGCCCGGAACGCCCTCCCTCCGCGCATCAGCCAAGCTAGCTCTCTTCCCCCCTTCAAAGCCCTACCGAGAGCTCACCTCCTCCAGGAGGCCTTCCCAGACTAAGTCCATCTTTTCCTCTGCTCCTCCTCACCTCCTCATTGCCCCGACTCCCTCCCTCTTCTCTATCCCCATCACTGCCCCACCACACCTGTATATACATATTTATTATTCTATTCATTTTGTTAGTGATGTGCATATATCTATAATTCTATTTATTTATATTGATGCCGTTGATGCCTGTTTACTTGTTTTGATGTCTATCTTCCCCCTTCTAGCCTGTGAGCCCATTGTTGGGTATGGATTGTCTCTCTTTGTTGCTGAAGTGTACTTTCCAAGAGCTTAGTAGGGTACTCTGCACACAGTATGTGTTCAATAAATATGATTGAATGAATGAATGAATGAATGAATGAATGCATGAATGGACTCCCACCCCATCCCAAACCACCAGATCCTAGCTCCGTCTAAATCAAAAATAATGATAATAACACTAATAATAACAGTGGATATTTGTTAAGCATTTAGTTGGTGCCAAGCCCTGCAAATATGAGATAATCAGGTCACCCATAGTTCAAGGTCTAAGTAGGAGAGGGAAGAGATTCACAGCATTTTTTCTGGAAATGTTCATTTTTCCAGGAAATGTACACAATAAACCCTCAAAATATATGATTGATAATCAATCAGTCAGTGATATTTATTGAACACCCATTGAACCACTATAATCCACCAATCAATCATATTTATTGAGCACTTACTGTATGCAGAACACTGTTCTAAGCACCTGGTTGAGTTTGATCTAAGCCTCCCTATTTTCCTCCCTTCCCCTTCTCCTCATCACCCCCCTTCCCCTCCCCACAGCACTTGTGTATATTTGTACATATTAATCACTCTATTTACTTTATTAATGATGTGTATATAGCTATAATTCTATTTATTCTGATGGCATTGACACCTATTTATTTTGTTGTCTATCTCCCCCTTCTAGACTGTGAGCCCGGTGTTGGGTAGGGACTGCCTCCATATGTTGATGATTTGTACTTCCCAAGTGCTTAGTACAGTGCTCTGCTCACAGTAAGCGCTCAATATATATGATTGAATAAATGAATGAACACCCACTATGTGCAGAGCACTGTATTAATAAGCTCTTGGGAGAGTACAATAAAACAGAATTAGAAGATACATTCCCTACCCATAATACCCTTTTAGACTGTGAGCCCACTGTTGGGTAGGGACTGTCTCTATATGTTGCCAATTTGTACTTCCCAAGCGCTTAGTACAGTGCTCTGCACATAATAGGCGCTCAATAAATATGATTGATAATGATAATGAGCTTACTAAATCAGGTTTCTCAGTTTCCCAATCTACAAAATGGGGATACAATTCCTACTCACCCTATCTCTTTGGCTCTGAGGCTTCCGTGAGACTGAGGCTGTGAATGATCAGATTATTTTGTCTCTTTTCCAGTGCCTAGTTTATAATGAACACTTAGTAACATAATTATTATTCTTCATCTGCACAACTGTCTCCCAGCAAATATTTCCTGACAACTATTGGATTTGCCCAGTAGAATTTCTGTTCGTTAATGAACATTTCCAGGATGACTTCCTCTCCAAAGTAGACACTTGCTCCATACATACCTGCTGACTTTTCACCATCCTTAGTAAAAGGATTTCATTCTCTGCAACTCCAGAAGGAATTGCAGATAAGAATATGGCCCCGTTTCATTTTTTCCACCCTCTGGTACAAATAATTTGCCCTGTCAACTAAAGATATGAAGCCAAGAGTTCTGGGGGTAGTTGGATTCAATATACCTACAATGCTAGTCACTAAAGACTCCAGACAAAAAAAGATTGTTCACTTTTAACTCAATTGATTTGCATGTGCTAGTGCTAAGAAATAGAGTTTGAATGCCATCCCAGGACTCCCACAGGCATGGGTGGATGGAAACAATTTCAATCCTGAGGAGCAAAGATTTGGGGGAGGAAATTTAAATGTGACAGGGTATGAATAGGATCAGAAGCAAGTGGGAATGTTTATTTCCAGATGGTTTGGAAAGTTACTGTGGACTTTGTGGGGTGCCACTATTCGGCTGAAATCTGCTTACTGATCCACCAGATTCTTCATCGAAGGAGGAGATGATTCTAGTCTCGGTGGGCAAAAGTTAAAAAGGTAATCGCTCAGTCATCGAAGGAGGAGAGCACTCCAAGGAGAAGCCCAAACACTGCTTTTTATAATGTTTCTGTAGACTAACTTGGTTTTTCTGCAAATATCCCGCTCAATCATGACAGATGGATGGGGATTTTAAGTGTGTCTCCGCGGGGAACGATCCGTTTCAACAACAATTCTTGGCTGTTGTAGCAAACAAGTGGTCAAAGAAAGGTTTGTGGGGTGACCAAGTTCAGCAGCTATAGGTTTATCAAGAATGAGATTGGCTGCATACTGTTGAGTATCCATTTATAAAAATAATAAGAAGAATGATAGCTTTTATTAAGTGCTTACTATTTGCAAAGCACTGTTCTAAGCTCTGGGGAGGTTACAAGGTGATCAGGTTGTCCCACGGGAGGGGGGGGGTCACAGTCTTAATCCCCATTTTCCAGATGAGGTAACTGAGGCACAGAGAAGTTAAGTGACTTGCCCAAAGTCACACAGCTGACAATTGGCGGAGCCAGGATTTGAAACCTTAAGGGGTACAGACCAAGTGTGTGGATGACGCAGAAGGGAAGGGAAATGGGGAAGTGAGAGATTAGTCAAGGAAGGCTTCTTGGAGAAGGTGTTATTGCAGTGCAACTTCCAAGGCAGAAAGAGTGGTGGTCTGTCGGATATTCATTCATTCATTCAATCATATTTATTGAGCACTTACTGTGTGCAGAGCACTGTACTAAGCACTTGGGAAGTACAAATCAGCAACATATAGAGACAGTCCCTAACCAACAACGGGCTCACAGTCTAGAAGGGGGAGACAGACAACAAAACAAGTAGACAGGTGTCAATACCATCTTAATAAATAGAAGTATAGCTATATACACATCATTGATAAAATAAATAGAGTAATAAATATGTAGTGAAGGGGGAGGGAGCTCATGGACAGAGGAAGGATATAGTCATGTGGTCAGTACAAATCTTTTGGTTATTTGATATGTAAATATTTCTATGTCTATTTCCCCGTTAGCATGGAAACCTTTTGAGGATAGAGAACTATCACTGATTCTTCAGGAAGACTAGCCATTTGAGTGGTTGTGTTAATTCACAATTTCTGTTTCATTCACCCATTTGATCATGTTTATTGAGCGCTTACTCTGTGCAGAGCACTGCACTAAGCACTTGGGAGAGTATGATACAGCAATATCATGAGAAGCAGCGTGGCTCAGTGGAAAGAGCACAGGCTTTGGAGTCAGAGGTTATGGATTCAAATCCTGGCTCTGCCAACTGTCAGCTGTGTGACTTTGGGCAAGTCACTTCACTTCTCTGGGCCTCAGTTACCTCATCTGTAAAATGGAGATTAAGATTGTGAGCCCCCCGTGGGACAATCTGGTCACCTTTTAACCTCCCCAGTGCTTAGAACAGTGCTTTCCACATAGTAAGGGCTTAGAAAATACCATCATCATCATGATCATCATCATCATCAAAAAACAGACACAGTCCCTGCCCACAGCGTGCTTGCAGGCTAGAGGATGCTCTTTGCCAAGCATAGATTTGATGTTCTCTGGGTATTAAATTATTTCAACTTGTGTTCAAAAAGGCATAACTTCTCAGCTCTCCCCATCACCTTTTGTTGAATCACTTTAGCTCTTATTCCTGTTCTTAAATGAGCGAGAAAACCATAGGGATGAATATATCACTGGGAAATTACAAGCATCAGAATTTTAAAGAAAGTAATAAAACCCTTCCTTCCTCTCCTGCAATGTTTCTTTTTTGAGAGAGGTGTGATTCTCTCACCAAATAAATTCAGAAGGCCAGCAGAAAGCCAGGGGTCAATTATCTACAATTTTCTCATTCTTTTCATCATCCAAAAAATGTAATCTGACAGGACTTTGGCTATTCAACAAGAGTTCACCTTAATTTATTCACTGTCCCTGACCCTAACTTTACTCACAGGGTACAATTACGATCATTGTGGAATACCCAAAAAGAAAAATGGAAATCAGGGTTAGATAATCCTTGTCCCTTTACTGGGGTTACTGAGGGAAAGTAACCATCTATATTTAGCACATCTCTCTAAATTCTCCTAGCTCCTAATTTGCCTGGATTTTTTAATTTTATTTTATGGATTTGATTAGCTGCTTTCCACCCCAGCCTCGTACATAGTAAGGGCTTAACAAATGTCATAAAAACAATAATTTCAAAAAGCACTGTAAGTACAAGGATGGTGAACAATATTTGCCCATAACTCCCCTTTACCTTGTCCGCAGAGTTGTATGAAGCAGAGAAAAATCGATCAACGATGTTGTAGAATTGGACTTCTGAAATAGAGTTATAGAATGCAGTAAAGATGTCTTATTACCAATAATCACATGAGGAAAACAAAAGTGTTACCAGTAGAGGACTGCCTTGAAAGCCAAGAACTTCTGGCCCTGAATTTTGACCCAATTTTTTTTTTTTATGGTATTAGTTGAGCAGTTATTATGAGCTGAACAGTATTCTAAGCACTGGGTTAGATACAAGCTAATCAGGTTGGACACAGTCCGTGTCCCACCTAGGGCTCACATTCTTAATCCCCATTTTATAGATGAAGGAACCGAGGCCCGGAAAAGTGAAGTGACTAGCTCAAGGTCACACAGCAAGTAAGTGACAGAGCCAGAATGAGAACCCAGGTCCTCCTGCCAGGCCCGGGCTTTACCATACGACAAAGCTGCTTCTCTGGGATTTTCCCCAACATCGAAGCCTGTTCATTTGACGAGCATTATACATAGCCATTCTGGAACCATAAAATGAGGCTCTAAACCCAAAAAGCTGGGGCATTTGGGAGAAAATCAATTAAACCGTACAGAGACTCCCAAGACATACTTACCCCCCAAAATGAAAGAAATGATAATAATAAAAATAATAATTATGGTTTTTGTTAAACATTTACTATGTACTAAGCACTGTTTCAAGTGCTGGGGTAGATACAAGGTAATCAGGTTGTCCCATGTGGGGCTCACAATTTTAATCCCATTTTACAGATGAGGTAACTGAGGCACAGAAATGTTAAATGGCTTGCCCAAGGTCACACAGCAGACAAGTGGCGGAGCCGGGATTAGAACCCATGTCTTCTGACTCCCAAACCCGGGCTCTTTCCACCAAGCCATGCTGCTTCCCATAAAATGTGGAGCTTCAGAGAATGATGAGTAATAATAATAATAATAATAATAATAATAATAATAATAATAATAATAATAATAATAATATAATGGTTTTTTGCAAGCACTTACTCTGTGCAGGCACTGTACTAAGTGCTAGAGTGGATACAAGCAAATCAGGTTGGACATAGTCCCTGTCCCCCATGGGGATCCATCTCACAGATGGGGTAAATGAGGCACAGAGAAGTAAAATGACTAGCTCAAGGTCATACAGGGGACAAGTGGCAGAGCTGGGATTGGAACCCATGACCATGAGTAAGAGGGATTTGGCAACTGCCTCATGTTGAGAGGCTACAGAGCTTCTTGGAAAGACCATCAGTCGGGGAAGCAGGTGACTTGGTCCCAATACCTGTTCCAATGCTTACCTGCTGTGCCACTTAAGGCAAGTCACTTAGCCTCTCTGGACCTGTTTCTTCAACCGTAAACCGGGGCGAAGACCCCCTATTCTCCTGTTCTCTTAGACTGGGACCCCTGCTTTGGGTGGGAACTGTGGTAGCTCTTTGTTACTTGTCTTCCCTCCCAAACCTTGCCCTCTCCCTGACTTTCCCATCTCTGTTGACGGCACTACCATCCTTCCCGTCTCACAAGCCCACAACCTTGGTGTCATCCTCGACTCCGCTCTCTCATTCACCCCTCACATCCAAGCCGTCACCAAAACCTGCCGGTCTCAGCTCCGGAACATTGCCAAGATCCGCCCTTTCCTCTCCATCCAAACTGCTACCCTGCTCATTCAAGCTCTCATCCTATCCCGTCTGGACTACTGCACCAGCCTTCTCTCTGATCTCCCATCCTCGTGTCTCTCTCCACTTCAATCCATACTTCATGCTGCTGCCCGGATTATCTTTGTCCAGAAACGCTCTGGACATATTACTCCCCTCCTCAAAAACCTCCAATGGCTACCGATCAATCTGCGCATCAGGCAGAAACTCCTCACTCTGGGCTTCAAGGCTGTCCATCACCTCGCCCCCTCCTACCTCACCTCCCTTCTCTCCTTCTACTGCCCAGCCCGCACCCTCCGCTCCTCCACCGCTGATCTCCTCACTGTACCTCGCTCTCGCCTGTCCCGCCATCGACCCCCGGCCCACGTCATCCCCCGGGCCTGGAATGCCCTCCCTCTGCCCATCCGCCAAGCTAGCTCTCTTCCTCCCTTCAAGACCCTGCTGAGAGCTCACCTCCTCCAGGAGGCCTTCCCAGACTGAGCCCCTTCTTTCCTCTCCCCCTCGTCCCCCTCTCCATCTCCCCGTCTTACCTCCTTCCCTTCCCCACAGCACCTGTATATATGTATATATGGTTGTACATATTTATTACTCTATTTATTTATTTATTTATTTATTTTACTTGTACATTTCTATCCTACTTATTTTATTTTGTTGGTATGTTTGGTTCTGTTCTCTGTCTCCCCCTTTTAGACTGTGAGCCCACTGTTGGGTAGGGACTGTCTCTATGTGATGCCAATTTGTACTTCCCAAGCGCTTAGTACAGTGCTCTGCACATAGTAAGCGCTCAATAAATACGATTGATTGATTGATTGATTGATTGTAAACTGTATGAAGGCAAGGATCGTGTCTCCTCAAGCTAGTTGCTCTCCAAGCGCTCAGTCCAGTGACCAGAGCACAGCAGGTGCGCCGCTGACCTATTGATTAATTGCACCAGTATTTTTGGAATTCAACCCTGGCGTGGCAGAATTTGACAGTTACAGTTAATTTGATTAATACCAGGTAAATAATAATAATGACATTTGTTAAGGGCTTACTAGAACAGTGCTGTGCACATAGTAAGTGCTTAACAAATGCCAACATTATTATTACTATATGCAAAGCACTGTTCTAAGTGCTGGGAAAGATTTGATTAAAACAAGGTAAATAATAATAATGGCATTTGCTAAGCTCTTACTATGTGCAAAGCACTGTTCTAAGCACTGGGAAAAAACCGTAAGCTCTTTGTGGGCAGGGAATGTGTCAGTTTATTGTTCTATTGTACTCTCTGAAGTGTTTAGTACAGTGCTTTGCATACAGTAAGTGTTCAATAAATATGATTGAATAAATGGATAAAGGACTGCAAACATAGTTCAATGTCATATATAATGTCAATATAATGATGGCATTTTGCATTTGTTAAGCACTTACTATGTGCTAAGCACTGTTCTAAGCACTAGGGAGGATACAAGGTGATCAGATTGTCCCACGTGGAGCTTACAGTCTTAACCCCATTTTACAGGTGAGGGAACTGAGACACAGAGAAGTTAGGCAGTGTGGCTCAGTGGAAAGAGCCCGGGCTTTGGAGTCAGAGGTCATGGGTTCAAATCCCGGCTCTGCCAATTGTCAGCTGTGTGACTTTGAGCAAGTCATTTCACTTTTCTGTGCCTCAGTTACCTCATCTGTAAAATGAGGATGAAGACTGTGAGCCCCCCATGGGACAACCTGATCACCTTATAACCTCCTCAGTGCTTAGAACAGTGATTTGCACATAGTAAGTGCTTAATAAATGTTATTGTTATTATTATTGTTGTTGTTGTTATTATTATTATTA